>NW_010294569.1:81382-99097 GCF_000700745.2 Antrostomus carolinensis
AAGCATCCTGACCTTTCCCTTCAGTGGGTACCAGAAGCTACCTTGTGCACCCATTCTGTGTAGGCTGACCATGTACCACTGCAAGGAGGAGGTGGTTACAGTTGGCTGGAACAAGTGGGGTGTCAGCCTGTGGCTAAAGGCCTCTGTGAGGAGATGTGTGGTGGCAGCTTGGCATTTACAGTTCGGAAAAAAACCTGTTTACTAGCAACACAATATTGGAGGGGGTCCTTCAAGCATCTTTTTTGCATTGAAAAGGATGCAAAACAAATGGGACTTCCTCTTCCCCCCCAAAGTTTCAAAAGATTAAGCATTTGTTGGGGAGCATTTATGAAAGCCTTTTGACTTTCAGCATATTTATACAAATATGGATGTGGCTTTGATTACTGTGTGTTCCTCATGTTTCAAGTGGAACCCTACAGCCTGAGGCTAATTAATGCCAGTATGAGAAAGAAAAGGCATCTAGGACTTTGTTGTTCTGATCACAAAGTTAATGTAGGTCTTTATACTGAATACTTTGGATAGGACACTGGATGAAAATTGATGCCATTACAGTTTGTGAAACCATGACATTTAACATTTATACATAATATTACAGCTGTTCTGGCTGATGTTATGCACTTCTTGAGCTTTTTACCTTGAGATGTACAAGAACTGTACAAACAGTAATTTATCTGAACTTTCCTGTGTCCTGAGAAATTTCAAACTGCAACTTTTTAAGAAATAAGAGCAATAAAGTATATTTTCTCTAGCAAATAGTTTGGACATCTCGCCTTAATGATAACCTAGCAAAGTTCTATTTTTGTTCATATTGAAAAAATTAAATATACAAAAGAAATACAGAGTTAGAGAAAGGGCTTTTCTTCCTTCACAACCATCCTTTTAAAATCAGAAGTTAGCAGTTAATTGTGGAATACACTGTCCAGTTTGTACTGGTAAGAGCCACATAGTTTTCATACAAGTTACATGTTCATAGGCCCAGTAGTGAATTGTAAGCAGGAGATACTGCCTTTTCCCCAAGGTTGTGGGGGTGCAGAATAACACAATAAATTGCTCAATAAAAGGAGTTGTTATGCTTTCTTGAGCTCTTGTTGCTGTTAGTTCTCTCAACTCAAAGGCACCATTGTATAGAACTCAGATGTTTAGCACAGTCCTATAGGCAGGGCCTGTTTTCATGACTAGAGCTCATATGTGTATAGCATGAATGCAAATGTTCAAAATGAAAATACGTTTTGATCATAAGATCAAAGTGTGTCTGGTGTGGAGCAACTCAAGTGGCTGGTATGCAAACTTACTGTCTTGTACGTCATGCCCAATGGCCAAAGACTGATCCCCTTCGTATGGTCAGGGAGGGGAAAAAAGCAGGGGTTGTTTTTATAGAAAACTCTGTAGGGAAGGGAGAGGCTTCTCCTTATTGCTATTCCCTTAGAGCTGAGTTTGTTGATACTCTCAAATGTGGAAAAAGGGTTGTAAAGATTTCTTGAAGTGAATTCCTGAAAATATGTTAGGCTAGAGGACTGTGAAGAGACTGTAGAGCACACAGCTGGCTTCTACATCCACCTGGTTCTTCAACTCTACTTTTTGTGGGTTGCAAAAGAGTGTGCCTCAAAGATACTAATTCAGGCTGTTAGGTGAAAGAAGGAAGCCAGTTCCAGAGTCCAGGATATATCCAGCACTAGCCACTTTTGTTTAAGCTATATAAATATTTAATTTCAAGCCACTGTGTTGAAATCAAGCCAAGTTAGAATTATAGATTGGTTTTATGGACCATAAATTCTACCTCAAATATATGCTAGAGATTGATTGGGAGTAGTGCCAGTAACAGCACTTTGTTACCGAGTTATTTTTTTAGGTGATGCTTTGTGATTGTTTTAAGAGTTGCCACCTTTGTATCATGTTGTAGGAAGCCACCCTTGTACATCATATGAAAGAAAAATTCATAATTTTACAGTACAGGAGGAAAAAAATAATTTTTTTGGCCAATACCTCAATCTGAACATCTGGAATCATTAGAAAATTCATGATACACATAAGCTTTGCTTTTCCCGAGGTAGTGTATTTGAGACCTGCTCACCAAGACATAATATATCATCCTTGTAGTTTCCTGTGGTTTCTTTCTCAGCCCTTGTAGGAATGAAGTTGTGAGGCTAAGTTGCAGACAGCAGTGCTGCAGGTCTGTATCTCAATCAAGTGCCTGGTAAATTGCTCACTTATGTGGTTCTGTTCCTGGTTTAACAGCAGCAAAGTGGAGCTAAAAAGCATCTGAATGTACTTCCAGAATGTGCTTCTATAATCTGGAATCTCCTAGGAAGAGTTTCTATTAAGAAGAAGAAATATCGGGCCCAATTATTGCTATGGGGCTTGCACTGTTGCACTGTGCTTTTCCAAGGCCTTGAATTCCTGAAGAAACACAGTATTTTGATCAAAGGAATTCCCCTTCCTTCCCCTCGGAGCTGGCTGCCTGCCTCCTTCCCCCATGGTCACTGGCACCCAGTGGAGTTTGAGCAAGAGGTGTACTGAGGAGACTGGTGCTGAGCTCTGAAAAAGCAGGGGACAAGGGGAGAAAGCGAGTGTAAGTGGCAGGGAGACAATGCAGAGGAACACAGTTGTGTAGAGAAGATGCAGCCACGTGAAGACAGTAGATGTTATCGCTGCTGGCGTGGATAGCGGATGAGCAGATTGAGTTGTTAAGTAAAGATTGTATCTTGTAGCAATTCTCACGACTCCTAAAACACGTCAAAATTGCCTGCAACACAGTGGATGATTTATACAAAAGATGAGTATATTTTGTTTGCCTAATAAGGGCCCTTGCCAAGGCGCTGCAGCTCCTCTGTGTCCTGCTTTGGCTCCTCTACTGAAAGAAGATGAGGAGGGTGACTGTCATTGTAACATACTCGTGATGAAGTGGTTGGCCTGTTCGGCTGCCCTGTGCTGGGAGGGGAGGCAAAGTCCTTGGGCAAGCTGTGTTGGACTAGTTAGCAGCAGCTGTCCTTTGTCAGAAAAGGCAGGGCTGTTTTGAAGCACTGGAATAAGTAGCTGATGAGGTGCCTAATAAGGAAGGAGTATTTTGAAACATGTTAAAGCTGCTGCTGCAAATCCCACTCTGTGGTACTCCTTTTCCACATTTCTTTCCTTGAATGCTGTCGTGCAGTTGCATAGGAAGAGAGCAGTAAATGCTGCAGTCAGCTGTTGGCTGCTTCTTGCTTTGTTGCTATTCAAACTCATTTCTTCCCTCATGGCTTTTCTGCAGAGCAATAAGGCTACTGCTGGCTTCCCAGAACAAAAGTTATTTCTCCACTCTACCTCAGTTCCCCTCTCAGCCGGAGGGAATGAAACACAGTCTGGATTCGGGCATGTCTGCAGTACAGTTTCGCCTTGAGTTGTTTGCTGTTTAGAAAGGCTAGTCTGGACACTCCCTGAATGTTTGTTTTCAGGCTATAAATGTTTGCAGCTCATGCTGAAGTTGAGGATGTATGAAATTTCTGTATATGCAAAACTGGCTAGATTTTGGTATATGAATATGTGGTGATATGGTCTTGCCTCTTATAACTTGCTGACATGAACTTTGGCAGATTTTTCTTCTATGAAATATTTACTAGACTAAGAGGGTTTTCAAAATTATTCTAGCAATCAGTTTTGGCTAGAAGTCCACCCAACAGTAATGACCAAGATTCTTCTCTTCCCTTTGCTAAATGATATGAAAAGAAAAGTGACCAAGATTCTTCCCTTTGCTAAATGATATGAAAAGAAAAAAAAAAAGGGGGGATTTATATCAGTGCCTTACATCTGTGCATAAGTGGATTTCTTCCCTCTAGATTGCTTTACCAGCATAAGATTACTGTTAAAGCTTTCTGTAAACATCTGTTCTCATGCAATTTTGCTCATAAACATCTCAAAACTATCAATGTAACACATCTTAGAGATCTGCTTGTGCATCTTTTCCTTCCCACTTTTATGCAGTGTAGTAAAATGAGGACAAGAACGATGGCAGAGGAAAAAATGGCACAGTATGTGGCATGATTCTCCAAAGTCAGATTGCTGTTCAGGTTCACTTTGTGTGGATACATCTTTTCTCACAGTCTTTAATATTAAACCCCTTGAAGTCAATGGAGTTATGGGTTCTAGCTCTTTCACAGGGTAGACTTATAGCAGAAAATAAATACATAATAATTATTCACTACCTTGGCCAATATTTGAAGTATGAACCTTAGATATGAGTTGGTCTAGCTTGTGTTACAATTATTGATGTATAATTTTTATTTAGTGTAACCATACTGGATTAGCTTATGCCAGTAGGAAAAGACAGGACTGGACAGCAGAACAACGACCTGTTGAATCGTTATTTGTGAGTTAGTGTCAGGAGCATATGAACTTGAGTGCGCTGCCTGCGTGCTCTGCTCCTCTATCTGTCAGTGGAGTGAGGCTGTCGTGGGGTTCTGTTTGCAATCTCGCTTGTTTAAGATGCTGAATCAATGCTGTTATCAGCAGTGATATTCTGTAATGTGAATTACAGTAGGTTAAAACCCTTGCAATCCTGAATGTGAGACTGCAGCGCTGAGGTTTTTTACTTGATCAAAGGCATTGATAGGTTTCCAAAGCTAGGGAACCAGGGACAGAGCGTTCACATGCAGTGTTGTTTCTTCCAGCTACCTTTGGGTGTGTCTCGTACTCTTAGCATCCTGGTGGAGTAGTAGAGCTAAGCTAATGCCTTTAGTAGTGGCAGCTCTTGACTTGAGTTTCATTCTGTGAAAGTAAATTGGATGTGGGAAAGAAGTCAGAAGCTGGGACAATTGGGTTTGTTTGGGGTTTTTTTAGTATATATTCTGCACATTTAACATCAGCTAAGTCAGGCAGCTAGATTTATGGAAACATAGGCTTTCACGGTAAATCTTTGTATTATCTTGCTCTCTTACTCTGGACTTGGTCAGATCTGGCACTGAGGTGTGTATGCTCAGCAAGGAGAATGCTACAGTGTTATGAATGTGATCTTTTACAAAATAGTTCAGTGGGAAAGCGATTACTTAATGCACTTCCTACCCATATATCACTATGACCTAGAAAAGCTGGACTTCGGAAAGCTCCTAAGTATTTCCATGTTTGTCCTCAGTCTGTATTTTAGTTAAGAACTGGACACAGTTTGGAATTGTGAGAAGGTCACCAGTGGTAACTCCAGACAGGTTTCAATGTATGAAATTGCAAAAATTCTCTATGCAAAAGTTTTCATCCTCTCCCCTCAGCAAGTCTTGCAAAGGAAGGCCCTGAGGGCATGCTCTGGGGTGGAGATGATGTTTGATTTGAAGTCAGTGACTGTCAGTCCTGCCAGACTGGTTGGCTTGTGCTAATCCTTCTTCAGAAACAGGGCCAAGCTTAGGCATGATACTCCAAATGGCGTGATGTTTGCTTAGCATCAAGAAAGATGTTTGAATGTGGCCACTTGTGGACTACTGTTCCATTATTTTTTTAAATGAGTAATTGCTTCAGAGTGGGGGGTATAGAGAATAATGCTATTTGCTGAAAAGAAAAATAGGTATGGGTGTGCCCAAGTGACAAGTGAGCAACAGACTTCTCAAACAGTGTTGGAGAATGTCTCCTTGCAGGCTTTTATTTGTTTATGGATAGACTGCACTCAGATGTAAATGTATGACACTCATAAATGTCTTGGAAATTTTAACATTTGTACCTTGGGCTGGAATTTGACCCTTATTACTCCTAGTGAAGCATGCAATGGATTGTTCAGCTGCATTTCATACCCTTAAAGATTTAAACAAAACAAAACAAAAAACCACAGCCAAAAATACGTTTTTGGACAATGATAGTGTACTAAAAGTTCTTATATTTGAATGCTGAATGTAATTGGATCTCTTAGCTTTTGCACTTGTACATGTTTAGGCTCGATTTGCCAGTGAACATAATAATAGATTATTTAATTAAGAGTCATTTAAACTGAAGACTGATTACACACTGCTTACATACATTCCACTCTGAAATTAACTTAATTTTTCTCCTTAGTAATTTGAATTTGTGCTTGTCCTTCATTGACATACTTTTCATGTACTGATGTCTAAATGATATTCATACTTTAAATATGGGATCAGGAAGAAAAATTAAATCAGCCTTAGTCTTGTGTTTAACTGAGTAGCTTATGAACATGAACCAAATTTTTGCAAACATTATGCTATTGGAAGAATTTGTTGGGAATTGTGAGGTACTTTTGAAGCCTCTTTCTTCAGTTTGAAGTGTACATTAACATGCAAAGAATTTATCTGCTTCTAGAGAAGTCTTGAGTACCTGACAAGTTTAAAGCAAAGGATAGAAATAAGGACTTTTTTCATTGTGATCTCATCTTCTCATGACTGAGTAGGATTTTAGTTATCTTGTTCAATAATTTACTACATTATCCTTAATATGTGTAGTTATATTAAGGATCATGTTCAGTTAATCAGCGTTTAAATACGTGTAGTGTACTTGCAGTTGATTTTTAAGAAAGACTTTGCAGTACTAATCTGTTTTAGCTAGTGTCTTTGACTGCCGTAAGAGGAGACACAATCCAAAACACAAAGCAGCAGGAAAAGGACATGTACGTGTCATATACTAAATATATATAAAGCCATATGAAATGTTAAAAGCAAGTTCAAATTGCACCATTTTCTCATGACTTCCATTATTTGCATTTTTCCATCTAGTACTTTTATGAAAGCTTATAATGCAATATCTGAAATACTCGCAGACTGGAACACTAGAACTTAAACACTTAGACACTAGATTTGGTACTTTCCATTCTTGTCTGTCATATTATTTTGTTCATTAGAGATTTGAATAAAAATGGAAATTTCTTAAGTTAATCATATACTGTGTATCATGGCTACCTTCCCCCATACAAACTTTTGGTGAGAGACCAAATTGTTTGGAAGCTGTAGAGCACTAATCACAGTGGGTTCTTAGACAACAGAACCAGCCATAACGCTCATTTGTGTTATATAATAACTATGGCTTTCATCTAGACAGATCAAAAGATACATGCTAAAATACTTGGAGTTGTTCCTCTTGAGCCCTAGTGAAAGATGCAGTCTTTCTCAATATTGAATATTTGTCTAATAAAGCCTCTTGTGGCAATACAGATCTCCATAGCAGTGCCCTTCAGTAACTTTAAAGTACTCTGTTTATGGTTTTGTTTGTTTTGTGTTTTGTGTTTTTTAGTAAAGCCAAGAACATCAGGACTGAGCTCAGTTGGCTATACTGGCAGTAGTCTATCTGAAGGAAATAACTTTCTCTTAGGTGCTGTAGCCACTGATACTTATTCTGATACTCCTCTTCACCTGAAATTGCCAGGTGTGGGTGATGGAAAAGGAGAAACTTTCATGTTGGCAGCCACGTCCCCCACAGAACAGCAATATGTACAGAGGGAGCTGGGCAGGCTTGGAAGTGATGCCTGCCCACTGGGTGAACCACCTTTGGCAGAGTTGGTCTTCACAAAGTGTTTTGCTTTTTCTGGATTGGCAAATTAAAATACAACAGCCTTGTCTGAAGTTTTCCAATCAACTCTATTCTCCACTGTACATCATGTGAAAATTAATTTGCTTTTCACTGAGGCATGTTTTAGTGAACTGATTTGGCTGTTTTGATGAACAATGTGAATATTCCAATTTCTGATATCCAGTGGTAGGTATCTCTGATGTTACACCAAACTTCTGTTTGTGTTTCCATGGAGCTACTGAAAATTTGTTTGTGTCACTTGAACTAATGACAAAGTTCGGCCTTCCATGATCAACAGATCTGAGATCACTACTCAAAATCCTGAGCCTTGAGAGTTTATAACATAAATATGTAACACTAGTACATAGAGAAAAAGACAAATGATACAGCCGAGGCCCTGAGTGAAACACAAACATAATTTTATTTATTTTTTTTTTACTGAGAGTCCCAAAACTATATATTTGTTAAGTATATATTGCTAATAATATTGAAAAAAAAATAGTTGGAAAATTTACTTATGGACAGATCTTGACAGTGTGTGTGGTTCCCCTTGCTGCAGAAAGAAATGCAGATATCAAGGAGATGGAGAATGAAATGCATTTATAGAAATAGCAGCTATTTATGCAACTAAGATGTAAATAAATAAAAAAATTTTCCTTAAACTATAAATTCTCAGAGTACAAAATTATAGGCCTGAGACTATTAAGAAATGTGGTTATGAAATGTAGTAGTCTAATACAATGCTCTCCTAATTCTGACCCTCCTGTGTTTCTTAAATAGCTTGAATAAGTCTCCACAAGTTACCTGGTATACAGCTCCCGTGGCAGTAAGGGGTGGAGATGAATTTATACCTTGTCTGTACCACATCACAGGCTGGAAGTGTGGGTCTAGCAGAGAGGAAAATGGATTGGGAATCGGGAGAGTTGGCTTCTGTTCCTGTCTTTGTTGCTAACCTGCCGTGCACCCAGTTCAAGTCACTGCAGCTCCTGCGCCTGTCGTCTCAATTGGTGTCTGGCTTGTCTGGCTGTACTGTGATCTCATCACAGCAAGGGCTGCCTTGTCCCGAGTCTTTTAAAAATACATACTCTAATAACTTTCTTATCTCCTGTGGTCCCATGGCTATACAAATGCTACTACGAATTATATTATTTAGCTGTAGCTGCAAATGTGCAAATTAATCACTGGGTTAACTGGGTACATCTTCAGGGTTTCTAACTTGTCTCCTTTTACAGACACCAATATCCTGGGCAAAACAGTGGAGCTTGTGTCCTTTTGCATAAGCTGGTTGTCTGATTGCCTATCTTTGAACTAGGGAAACATCCATTCTTCAGTTTTATAAGTAAAAGTAATTCCAGAATACTGGTGTGACAGCAACTCAGCTGGAATGACTGTGATTTAGCAGTTATAAGCCTTGAGTTGAAAGTGCGTGGCAGACCACTTCTGAGCAGGCACGTATCTCTCACCTTTGTTATTTGCAAAGATGAAGCCCAATTGCTAATGACTGGAGGAAAAGAAAAAAGCTTGGAAATTCTGTGGGGAAAAATATTGGAGGTAGGGGACAGTGAGAGAGAAGTTAATAATGAAATATATGTTCTGTAAAGGTAAACTATTCCTTTAGGCATATTAAAGCTGTAGGAGAGTTGATAATTATGGAGGTGGTTATGAAGGTGAAATGCAGAAAGGAGTGTAAGTACAGGTCCAATTAATATTGTCAAAACACAGTAATTGTGTTCATTAACTAGATTAAGTGATCTACGTGTGAATCACTTCAGTGACACATGATGAGAGACTTTAAACAACTGAAATCTAAATCTGGCTCAGTTGGCTTGTTTTAAACAAACCAGTTTGCAAAACATACGTAGAAATGCCATTGCGCATGCTTTGCAAGCTGGCTCCTGTAAACTGGAGTAATAGGTCTGAATTTGCTTTTACCTTAAGCTTGCCTATTAAATTAAACTAAATACCCTGTTTACTTTGTGCCACTGTTTTTAGCAAATTGTGTAGGTAAACACTTACAGCAATATCACAACATCCTGGATCCTAAAACAGCAGCTAAGGCTTTATGTTCTAGGAAAGGAGCTTATTGGGGAGAAACTCTGATGATATAAACTATGTATCATCTAGGGAAGCACTCATTCCTCCCTATTTACCAAGTATGAGTTAAAAGTGAAGGGAAAAAACAACTTGAGAGTGACATTTCATCCTCAAATTCTCATCACGCTAGCCTGTTGCAAATTCTGCAGCCACTGGCCTTTATACTCAAGTTAACAAAACCTTGGGAAAATCACAAGATTTTCAGTGATCTCTTTTTCCTCCTGTTCACCTGGCTACAGTGTTGATATGCCATGAAGATACTGCGGCACCGACTCCTGCCCCTCCCGGGCTGCCGTTTATTAAATGGTTGTAGTGAAACACCTTGAAGTGCAAGATGTCCAGTGGTTATCACAGACTTCGAGTTTTCTCCCTTGTCACAATGCAGGAGTTGCTTCCTGCTGCCACCTTCCTATTTGTGTGTCTAAAGGAGGGCAACGAAGCTGGTGCAGGGTCTAGAGAACATGTTTTATGAGGAGTGGCTGAGGGAACTGGGGTTATTTAGTCTGGAGAAAAGGAGGCTGAGGGGAGACCTTATTGCTCTCTACAACTCCCTAAAAGGAGGCTGTAGCAAGGTGAGTGTCAGTCTCTTCTCCCAAGTAACAAGTGATAGGACAAGAGGAAATGGCCTCAAGTTGCACCAGGGGAGGTTTAGATTGGATATTTGGAAAAATTTCTTCACTGAAAGGGTTGTCCAGCAGTGGAACAGGCTGCCAAGGGACGTGGTTGAGTCACCATCCCTGGAGGTATTTAAAAGATGTGCAGATGTGGTGCTCAGGGACATGGTTTAGAGGTGGACTTGGCAGTGCTAGGCTTACGGTTGGAGTCGATGATCTTAAAAGTCTTTTCCAACTAAAACAATTCTGTGATTCTTTTGTTCAGCCTTCTTGCTGTCTTTTGTCCTTTCTTGTTCATTCCCTTCAGCTGCCTCCTCTCCAGTTTGTGTTTCTTGGCCTCGGTTTCATTCTCCGCTCTCTTGTCCCAGTCCATCCCCAATTCATTTAGGCAGTGCAGAGGCAGGAAAGTTTTTGCCTTCCCCACCAGAAGAGAAAGAAGCAAGGTCCATGTTTGTTACTACCCTGAGTGGTTTATAAATCTCTCTAAGATGATCAGGCTATTCTATTTCACATTGGAATCATCTATTGAAGATCATTAGTTACCCCTGTCAGGGCCAGAGTAAGTAATTTACAATATCCTGGCTTCAAGCCTTCCTCTTTGTGTGTCAGCCCAGGAAAGACATTTCTAATCAGCTCACTTCTGTGGATGGCACACAGCTTTATGTACCATCCTGTGTGTTACAGACATAGGACACCTGGAGCTGTGTGCTGTATCTTCCTTTGAAGGATGGCAACATTTGTTGTCTGACCCTCTCTTATCTGGTCAGTGTAATATTTTTTGAGACCAAGCAGGGAAAGTAGGAGATACGGAAAATGTGCACGGCAGGATTATAAAAAATGTGACAATCCTGGCTTTAAGCTTTTAATGAGTGATTCATGAGTCATCTGGTCACTCTGAAAAGGAGACCTGTAGCAGAATTATGGAGAGACCTTGCTGTGAGAAAGTGAAGAGCAACTGTGAAAGAAAGGGAAACATGAAAAAGCTTGAAGTTTGCAGTTGAAATCAAATTACTTGCTTCTATGCTAGTGGTAGGAAGAACAAACGCCAACGTTTTCAAAAGGTGATCCATTTCTAAAGTCACTTACTGGCTATTCTTAAGGTATGACTACCAAGCTGAGATTCAGTGGAAGACAGGAAAAAAAATTATTAGGCTACACTGATAATTAAATGCATAAACTAATAGCCTGATTACATGTAAAAAAAATTACACAGTAAACAAGATTAAAACAAGTGGATTACATTCAATTCAAACAGGGATTAATTTTTTTTCCTGAAGGTTTTTAACACATATTCCAAGGACCTGCTCATGAGCACAATTTGACAGATGAAAGTATGTCTTTTAGAGCTAATAGACTAAATAAGCACATAATTAAGCCATGTGAAGTGCAGTGCTAGTAAGCTGATGATAGTATATTTCAGATATGTAAGAGCTCTTTCTATGAGTCACAGATTATTTGGGTTTTTGTTTTTTTTTTTTTTTGTTCCCCCTCCAGTAAACTCTCTAAAATCCCAAGACTGAGTTAGCAGGGTTGTGTTCTGAGATCACCCTGCAGAGGTTTTACTGAGCTGTTAAATGGGAAAGATGATTTTAAACCATTTAGAAAAGGGAAGCACATGTGCTTCAATGTTAGGGGAACTGAGGCACAGAAGACTGAAATTGTTTAATGTTTTCATTATAACAGTACCTAGAAGGCCTCGAGTAGCTTAGGCCTCCTTCTGCCAGATGGTGTACAATCACACAGTAAATGTCTCCATCAAAAGCTTATGCTCCAGGGGAAATAAGATACCACTCATAACTCAAGTTATTCTTCAAACTGTATCTCCCTACCCCTGTGCTCCACAGTAACATTTCCCCCAGAATATGATTTGAGGAGATGCGCTCCCTCCTCCTCTGAGAAGTACTTGCCTCTCAAGTTAGGAGAAAGGGAAAATTCAGAAGGTAACTTGGAAACAGTGTTTAAACATAGGAAAAAAAAAAGGGGGGGGGGGCACAAGGGAGTTGAGAAACAGTGGCATAATACAGCTAGTGAGAGTATGGCCTTAATCTGTATGACTCGCTATTACATAAAGACCTATAAAAATACTGCTGAGATTGCCACGGACTGCACAAATTTGACAAGGTGTAGAAATAAAGTTTCTTCAGGCTTCTTACCAAGTATGACCCTAATACTGAATCCATGGAGTCCCACCAATTTGAATGAGACTATTAATGAAATTCAGAACAGATGCTGATGAGTAGGGGACGAGTTAGGTTGGCAGGAAGGAGGGAAAAATTATCAGGAGGGAAACTCTGTTTTTTGTGGAACATCAATGCGTTTCTGTAACATTCTCAAAGCTGAGAGAAGGAGAGTTTAATAAAACTTCACAAATAAAAAAGCTTAAAGCATAAACGAACTGGTACATAGGCAGTATGTAAAGCCTGCAGAAGTTATATATTCTAATGCCCTGGTAGAGTTTGTACTGTACACTCTAAAAAATCAATGGGCAACTCAGTGGTGTTATTCAGTGTGTGAAAGGGTGTGACAATTCACCCTGTGTGAAAGGTTCTGCTCTGGTCCAGTTACACAAGTAAAGTATTAAATTATGCAAGCAGTATTTTTTAAAAAATACTATTTGACAATTCTGCTTGAAGATATTTGGCTGATTCACATATGGAGCCTGATTTTGCTTTGAATTGATGAAGTTTTCCCTTTCTGTTAAGCTTCCAAGTTCATTTAGCAGTGAGTTTGTATATAAAAAGTAACATCTGTGTGGACTACCTGCACTTTGTGATGCTCGTTTCTTTAAACTTTTTATGCCAGCTCAGGAGCAATAATATCAAGTGACTTCAAAGGACAACTGCTTCCAACAATCTGCAGTGGCTTGTATTTCAGCTCGGTAACCAGCATAGCTCACCAGACCTGTCGTTTTATTTCAAGGCCTGTGCTGCTCTTTTCATGTATTGAGCTACAGTCTTAGCTCGGTGCAAATGAAGGTGGGCGGAGGGGGAAGCCCAAAGTAGTGTAGAAGTTGGGAGGGGAGAGGTCGGTGTGTGTGTCTCTCCAGATGTGCCTGTCTGGGGACAGACTTTTTAGCAGAAGTAGTTGTGATAGGACAAGGGGCAATATTTTTAAACTAAAAGAGGGTAGATTCAGACTAGATATAAGGCAGAATTTTTTTACAGTGAGGGTGGTGAAACACTGGCACAGGTTGCCCGGAGAGGTGGTAGATGCTCCATTCTTGGAACCATTCAGGGTCAGGCTGGACAGGGCTCTGAGCAACCTGATCTGGTTGAAGATGTCCCTGCTCACTGCAGGGGGTTATTGGAGTAGATGACCTTTAAAGGTCCCTTCCAACCCAAACCATTCTATGATTCTACATAGGCACATGGACTGTTTTTAAAGTAAACCTGGAAAATGTTTCACGCAAGCAATCAATAATAAAGATTGATGACGTGTTTTCCTCCTCCCAAAACCACTTACTTGCTTCCCTCCTTCTACTATATCTTGTCTGAAATGAAGACTTCAGGTTCTTTGGAAAAGACTCTGTCACTGTAAATCAACCCGACTCTGATTTGGCTGGCTACGTGTTGCTTTAGAATAAATAGCAATAATTAATAGGTTATTAATTTTGCATGTCAGTGGTGTTTATTAATGTAAATGTATTTGCCTGCCCTCCCTGTTTAAGGCACCAAATGATATCCCTATAAAGTCCTTATTCAAACTGGCAGATCTCTTACATGTGCTAAGGACTAGAAATATATTGAATTTGACACGGAGTCTTCATTCTGATAATATTGCTTGATAGTGGGTTTCTGAAACAAGGTCAAGGCTAAAAGCTGGACTGCTTGACTTATTTTGGGTTCAATATAGGTGAGTGTAATGTCAGTGAAGCTTCAGCTCCAGCTTTAGTCTTCCTCTGGAAACCTTCTCTTCAGTCTGTGGGTGGGGAGGTATTTACAGCGTGAACTAAGATCTTTGCCAATGTGCAAGTCAGCATAAGACAGTGCCCATTGCTGAAAGAATCAGCTCCACCTTTCCAAGTACCTTCAATTTATCATTTTTACTACTGTACCTTGTCATTGGCAGAACTATTTGACTGTGCATTGAGCCGCATCAGGGACTCACCTAAATTCAAGCTCCTATTTTTTTGTTTCTGATCTGGTTCGTTATCTGGTCCCACAAACTCTTGTATAGGCACAAAAGAAAGTGCCATGTAGGGTCAGAAAAAATGTGTCCAAGGGCAGCAGACAGACAGGACTTGTGCAGTAGAGCTTGATTATGCTTGTTTAAAGGGTGCCTGAAACTATGGCCTGATCCTACTCTGATTGTCTCCCGGACAAAACTCCCTTTGATTTCTGTAGGTATTGTGTCTGAGAGAGGCCTGGTGGCCTCAGTCCTCGACGGTTGCTTTGAGAAGCAGATAGGGTGTTAATAGATAGAGCAATGTGGTACTATACAGACATTTGTCATAAATAGTTCATAATGCTGTTAGTTTTTTATTTAATTCATGGCTATCTGTATCTGCTTGTCTGGTTTTAGGATGAGAGAAAGATTAGACTGGGCTTGACTCTGGAAGATAGAAGAGAATGCTATAAAAATAAATAAATAAAAAAGCAGATGTTGGTTGGAGTTTTCACCTCTCCTGGCAATGCTGGAAGGTAGACTTCTGTCGTGATGTTTGTTGGGTTTTTTCTGCTGCTATCTCTCTCTTCCATTCTTTTATAACTGGAAAGGAGATTAAAATCCTGCCCTTCTACCTGTGATTCTGAATCAGCTCTCCTAATCCTTGGCTATATGCCCAGCAAAACCCCAGAGCCAAATTCCCTGTCAAAGCCAAGCATCTTGTGGCTTGTCTCTATTACCTAAGTGAGGATATACATGTCCAGAAGAGAATGGGAAGAGAGAAGTACTGGGTCCAATGCAAACAGTGATTTCCTCTTGTATACTAATGTTTTAATAATGGTTTGAGAGAGACAGGGATTTGTGAAGATGTTTGAATTCAGTCTGTATGGAGGAAGAAAAACTGAGCCCGTTGCAATTGCATTTGTAACTGTTTTAAGTATCAAATAAATATACCAAATTTCACCTGCACAATATAGGAAAACATTCAAGTATGTGATCATAGGAAGTCACTGCAGTTCCCATCAAAACCTTGAGACTACAGTGTCACCTGCAGTGTTCTCACCCCTGTCCTTGTGGGGCAGGGGCCAGTAGCTCAGCAGGGTCATCATCTGCATCGTGTCTGGGGTACCGACAGGCCAAGAGCAAGCACTGCGTGGTGCCTTACAAGCACGTCCCCTGGCAGCCTTGAACAAAAGTGGTTTTGTCCTGGTTTTAAGGCTTTTCCTAGCTGAGGATGAGTAGGCAAACTTTGCTTTACAAGTTTAAATTTCCTAGCTTCCTTCACCTCACACTTCACAAAATACCTGACGCCTGTATCAGTAGCACAATGATGTGCGGCCTGTTGCAGCTTATTTCTGTAATGTGCTTGCTTTTTATTTGCTTGGTGTGGCTAATGGGAGAGCTTACGTAAAGCAATTTTGGGTTTATTGCTTACATCAGTTACTGGAGAAGCTATCAGCAGATACTTGCATCACCCACCCTTTACATCTGCACTGGTTAATATAATGCGGTGTAACAATGTGACTCCCCCACCCCCCAACTTATTCTTCATCTCTGCTTCCACATAAATACTTCTAATTGCAGAGTGGGGTAGAATTCCTCACTCTGGACACGTGCCACCACTTCTGAGTGGCACTATGCTACCCCTGCAGTGACTGATCCGAGGAATGCATGCTCTGTTACTCGTACCTGCCCCTTGTGTGGCCAGGAAGTGAGGGGACAATGCTGTCATGAGTCAGACTGGAGAGGTCTGACTTGGGGTATCTTTCTACTTGCTTTGCCAGAGGGTAAATGACACCGCAAGATAACACAACAAAATCCCACACCTGATATATGTATTTCTCTTTAATCACACTCCATTTGGAACACTCATTTAGTCTTAAGAGTTTTATTAGCTCTAAAAATAGGTTCTTAAATATTTTCCAAGTTTGACTAAAATGTGAAAAACAGTTATTATAATCAGTGTTTAAAATAAGCCACAGTTTGTTATAACTGAGACCCCTTCAGTGGAATAATGTTTATCTAGAATGATAGCATATAAGGAATTGTACAGCCTCAACAAATCCACAGACACTATTTCTCTGCTTTCAAACTGCCAGGTTGCAGAGTCCATTCTTCTGTTGTCCAACAGAATTCCCACCAGCAATAACACTGCAAAAGAGTGGAACCCAGTCTTTGTGTGAGGCAGCTGCAAAGTTGTTATCAAAAATAAAGAACTGGTCTATTGTTGTACCCCTTTTTATACTTATTGATAAATGAAAACTTTCATAAATAGCCTTGCATAAATAATAACCTCAGAGGTTTTAAAAAGTTCACACTGTCAGTCAAGACCTGACTCAACATTCTCTGGTCTCTCACTGCTTCAACTGTTTCTGCAATTACTCTGGAATACAAGAATCCTTAATGTCTCTTATTGTAAGAGCAGATCGTATATTTTTGGTACAAGTTAAGCTGCAGAGGAAGGTTTGGCAGTTAGATGAAATGCATGTTACAGCTGATGCCTTTTTTTTTTTTTTTTTTAATTGGAATAACTGGAAAGATTAAGCTGTAGTGCAGGTAGGGCTTGAGTCATGCTTTTATCGTTGTATCTCTTGGCCCAATACAAACTGTATTATTAAAAACGGTAGCTCAAGCTGATTCTGTACTTTGTTTATCTACAACCAAGCTCAGCCAAAAAAAATGTAGTTGAAGGCTGTGTACATACAGGCCCTGCTAATTGCTTTCAATGACTGTCAAATGAACGTCGATACTAATAGATTTCTTAGTATAGCTTTAAACAAAGCACTCTTATCTATGCATAAGAAAAAGCACTATGCAGAGCAGAGTTAATACATCTTAATCCGTATTTTGATTTAGTTTGTTCTATTTTTAGAAAAGAAGTGATTTATCACCCCTTTTTGTTGCCAAAAGGAACTGCAGTACCTTCCAAAAGCTTGTGCCCTGGGAGCTCCCAGTGTCGGGTTCAGTAGTATCAACACCTCTTTTCCTCTGCAGTGTTTAAATGAGCTACAGCAGCTTTAGTCTCAGTGACTTTTTGCCAGGAAAGGAGCCGGGTGTATTTGTGTAAATGTGTATAAGTGACAGCCTGTATAACTCGCCACCTGCCTTTGCAACGCTGAGAAACTGTTAAGGAGATTTACCCTGATTTACCCTACGGAGCGTGCGTCTTGGTGTTCTACTCGCAGAGAGGATCTGGGGTGCCCTGTGCTGCCGTGGGGCGATCGTGGGATTCAAAGGCCCAGCGAGAAAACCTTCGGAGGGACGCGGGGGCAGGGTTTAAGGAGCGAGCCATCCCAGACCCGAGTGAAACACCAACACGCTCTGGGTTTCTCTGCCTTAGATAAAAGTCCTGCCGAGGCAGCCTAAGCGCTGCGCGCGGCTGACTAGTTAGAACAAGTTTAAACTCCAGAGCTAAAATTAAGCTGTTTCCCCT
>NW_010294570.1:0-3351 GCF_000700745.2 Antrostomus carolinensis
GCTGTTGCCACCCAGCGGCCACTGCTCGCCCCGGCCTCGGCAACCGGGACCCCTGCCCTGTCCCCCACCTCATCCACACCCGGAGAATTGGGGGAGTAAGGCGGTGCCGCCTCCTCCGTCCCGCATTCACCCCCGCCTGCTGATGCTTAACACGGGGCTGGTTGCGGTTAGTCGGGATTCCCTCTGTCCCAGAGGCTGCAGGACAGCAGGTGAAATGAGGTCAGGAGATGGAAGATGCTCTGTGCAGCCCTGGGCTAAGGGCTGAACCCCACCAGGTAACTCACGTCGGGCTTAAATGCTGGACCGCAAACACACCGCATCGCCGTCTGTGCTAAAGACTTCGGAAAGGAAGGCGTTTGCAATGAGCTGAGGGATTGCTTCCGATGGCAGAAATGGAGACAAGGGATCTGTCAACCAAGTAAAATCACTGCCTTTATATTCTTGCACCATAAGCAAAAGAAAACAGGTCTCTGAAAACAGAAAGTAATCTGACATTTCCATGTAACGTGCTATGGCTTAAATCACACAATTACAGAATCACAGAATCGTTTGGCTGGAAAAGACCTTTGAGATCATCAAGTCCAACCATACCTCAAACCATATCTCTGAGTGCCCCATCTACCCATCTTTTAAATACCTCCAGGGATGGTGAATCAACCACCTCCCTAGGCAGCCCGTTCCAGTGCCTGATATCCCTTTCCATGAAAAAAATCTTTCCTGACATCGAATCTGAACCTCCCTTGGCACAACTTGAGGCCATTTCCTCTTGTTCTGTCACTAGTTACCTGGGAGAACAGACACACACCCGCCTTACTACACCCTCCTTTCAGGTAGTTGTAGACAGTGATAAGGTCTCCCCTCAGCCTCCTCTTCTCCAGGCTAAACAACCCCAGTTCTTCCCTCAGCCGCTCCTCAATGGAACAAGTGATACAGAAAACCAGAACAGCCACAACCAACCCAGCTGCTGATTCAGTCTGTTGCTGTGCTGGTCACTGAATGTAATGATGCAACTGAAAATGCACCAGACACAGATGTTAAGTAACACAGCAAACCCGCCGGGGCAAGCTGCATGACAACGTCGTAGCAGGATCGGTTTTAAAGCCCAGAGGATAAACCAGTGTGGGACTGATGTAGAAAACAAAGATACATATAAAATCAATGAGTTTTTGTAAGGAGAAATCAAAAATATCACTGAATTTGCTTAGGGTATTTAAATGTGTTTTGTGTGCAGAAATGGAAGTAAGACCAACTAAATGAACAGTGTACTGAGGGCACATAATCAGTAAAATAAAATAGTTTCAGAATTCATAACTGCTTTCTGACAGAAACAGGTACAGCAAAACTTTATGAGATACTGTGTTTGGAATGGATTTAGTAATCATGCTCTACGTTCAGCACGTTGCTAAAGGAATGATAGATCCCAGCCTTTTGAAAAGTTTAATAGAAAAATAGTGGTCATGGTTCACAAGAAAGCTTGCTAATACAAAAGACAGCTGAGACTGTACCAAAAAACCTCCTGAAAAACACAAGAGAAAATCCTAGGAACTGTTTGCTTTAAGCAATGGTATTAGGAATGACTCATGGGAAAGAAAAACTGTGCCTTGAAGAATGACAAATCAGGACTCTGTAAAAAGGCAAAACAAAATGACGTGCATTTAAACAAGTCTTTTTTTTTGTTCATAACATTGAGTTATGAACAAGATGCATTGTATCTGACCTGCATTTATTGCTGTAATTGAAGGGAGCGGCACCTTAAAACCAGTTACAATGCTACCTGAGTGCATGGTGAGCATCTATTAAAGTGTCACAAGTTTGCATCACAGTACTGCTTTTTATCTTGCTTGTTCCAGCTCAGCGGGATAAAACAACAGTTAAAAAGACATCCAAAATAAAGGCTGCATGTTTGGGGGGCTAGATGGAAGAAACCAGCAAGAGAGGCTCAGGATTTATCAAGGAACATGGAATGAGTGCATGAAGTCAGCTAAAAAATCATTACAGTCATTTTAGGCAGCAGAATAAGATGCTGACTACTCAAGGTCCGATCCTGCAAATCCTTCTGCACACACATTTACCTTTTCGTGAGCTGGCCCACCAGAGTTAATCGGACTGATAAGAAGAATTAGCTGCATAAAGATTTGGAACTCAATTAGGAATACAAACAGAAGCTCACGTGAAGAAAGCTCCCTTGAC
The DNA here is from genome assembly GCF_000700745.2 of Antrostomus carolinensis. Taxonomy (NCBI): domain Eukaryota; kingdom Metazoa; phylum Chordata; class Aves; order Caprimulgiformes; family Caprimulgidae; genus Antrostomus; species Antrostomus carolinensis. The sequence goes on from NW_010294570.1 coordinate 2,191, forward strand.
AATTGGAGAGGCAGAAGCATCGACACCAGGCATCAGTCAGGTCTGGTGGTGTAAAGGACAGATTATTTTCTTGAGGTGGCTTTCTTGTCCATGCTTGGGCAACTGACCAAGCAGGCAGGATCCCGCAAAGCCTGATGTTTCTTTGATAGCTTCCCAGATGCCCGATGTACAGTAGAAGAATTATTAACTAACAATCTAGAAAAGTTTGTAATGCCTGGCAACACCGAATTTCCCGACAATCTGAAAGCAGACACCATTTTCCCCTGTACCTTTGTATTAACATCAACAGGATTTCAACAGCAACCCTGGTTCCTGGTGACCTGCCCACCCTTTTATGTCCTTGGCTCATGAGCAGGCAAGTTGGAGAGAAGCGAGCGATTGTTTAAAGCCCTGCCTGAGCAGGCATGAAGAAAGCGGGGCATATGTTGGCACCATGTGACAGCCCTCAAAGTGAGCACAGACATTGCCACATTTTTTTTTGCTGAAAATATGCAGAGATTTTCTATTCTAGAACAAATCAAAGCAACAACAACAAAAAACCACCACCAAAAAATACATGAGTAACTTGAAAGTGTTGTTCAGAGTGATAAAGGTAAATACAATTATGATAACTAAAGAGGTCCATTTGCCTTACTCTGTTCTAGCGCAGCTTAAATACTGCTTTTGCTGAAAGAGTCCACTAAGATTGTGCCCGCAGGTGGGGAATTTGCATGTATGCAAATTAGCAGGCCACTCCTCATACAGCCAATTGCTCTGTAAATGCTCCTTGGTGCTCTGTCCTGTGAGGCATGTGTGCCACCCAGGGCCATGCTTCCCTTTGTTCACAGCCTTCAGTGCTTCTCCTTCCCATGCCAGCATGTATTTGGTCTGTGTGCTTTTGTGCCTGCAAGAGCTTTCTAACACTTGCTGTGACTAGAACTAACCCCCAACCGCATGATCTTTCACATTTGTCCATGAGACCACAATACCCACAGACCCACAGCATCTGCCACGCTGCATGAAACGCCTTGAAAACAATGCTGCACACCAGCATTTACTGCCAAGGCCTCCTCAGCTGTTTTGCTCAGTGTGTTGCCCAGCATCGCAATCTAGGCAGGAGCCAGCGTCTGTTGTATACAATGCTTTAAAAAACCCCAGTTTTCTGCACATAAAAAGTGTAGG
>NW_010294570.1:3370-7786 GCF_000700745.2 Antrostomus carolinensis
AAAGCCAGATGCATATTTTCCTCGTTTTTAACCAGCACGGTGGCAGGTTAACCTAAACAAGCTTTCTCACACCTGCAGAGTGCATTCCTGAAGTGGGAGATTGCCTTTCATCCTGCCGGCGCTGCAGATGTTACAGGTAGATGCTTTTTGGCTGGAAGCGCTCGCAGAGTGGAGGATGCTCCTGTAAAACACTCAAAGCACGCCCAGCCTGCAATTACGCTTTATTTCACGGGGCTCAACTGTGCTCATCAGGAAAGACAGCTGGATGAGATACTCAGACAATATCCTCAGGGTCCAGCACAGCAAACAGTTCCTGCCTTTCAGACCCCTTTTACTGTACGCATCCCTGAACCACCTTCACTTCTGGTCCCATGGTTTGGATTGGAAAGAGGCGAAACAACTGCATCCAGCTGTGGAAATCCTTCTTTTCGCTATGGGGCAATAGGGGCTTGTCTTTCTGGTATCTCAGCTGTCTCAGCACCTTTCACAAGCTGCCAGCCTCTTCTTGTGATTTGGGCAATGCCCTTTCTTCCTTCTTTCTGCTGTGGAAAAAGGAATTGGAGACCAACTACCCAGTTTGAAACAGCAGAAAAGCAAATGAGACAGTTTCAGGATGGAGGAACAGGAAATGGGAAGGGTCTGCTGGACAAACAGGAACATCCATCTCTGATCCATAAACTTTTATTACACTTGTTAAAATTTCTCAAAGTAGAAAGGCAGAAAGCATTTCTGGAGTAAATGCTCTGAAATAAAACCAACACACCTCATTTGAACTACTGGCTTGGAAGCACCTGTTAGCTTTGAAAAGGATATTCCCCTCAGTTGCAAGTTACTTTTGTTTTTAGACTATTTTTTATATACATTATTTACAGCTGGTATCTTTACAGATTTAACACCTTGTTTTGGCCAAGGGAGTTGATTCTTAGCGCTTGGTAGCACAATTCAGTGTTAGCCCTGTATGTTTTGCTTTCGCCCCTTGTGTTTATTTACACTGCTCTAGCAGCACTACTACAGAACAAACTTCAGAGTTAGAACCCGAAAGGCTTAAAATTAACATGGGGATTCCCCTCCAAGCTGAAAACAAACTTGTTTTCAACTTAGAAAATTTCAGACTGGCTTGGTGGCATTCTGCCACAGAGAAGGTTTGGTATTATATTCCCTCATCAAGGTTTCCCCAAACAGCAAACTTTCCTGATCAGCTTTATGAAATGCTTCCCCCTGCCCCCCTCCATCAAATTAGATATGCATCTTTGGGGTTTAAAGAAAAAAAAAAAAAAAAAAAAAAAAAAAAAAAGCATTTGCACTTTCCACTTTCCACTTCCTTCAGTGCAAGTTTCTGTCCAAGAACTTAACAGTATTATTTTGCACACCACAGACCACCAACAGGAGATCAGCACCATCTTTTTCACCAATTTAGTGCATCTCTGTAGAAAGAAAGGAAATAAGAGCAAGAGGATGGGAGGTGTGGCCAGACAAACACCTCATTTAAAGGTCTCTGGCTCTTGTGAGAGTCTCCCCCCAGTGACAGAGGAAAGGAAATTACTTCGTGAGGTTTCACTACCAGCTCTGACAGACAATCACACACACTCCCCCCCCCACTCTGCAGTGTGCTGGGCAGGGGGCAAGAAAAAAAAAGGAAAAAAAAAAAAAAGAGCTACTAGATAACGTAGCCTTGTAGCTGAAATCCGACTACAAAAAGGAATGAAGAGCAATCAACTTTGGCCTGCTACTTTTACTGAAAAGGAAAAACCAGCAGCTCCAGCTGCAATGCAACCTTCTTCCATTTCAAAACTTAATTCTCCAACATTCTAAGAGAAACATCAGCACCTCAGCTTCCAAACACATTTTAGATAGCATACACTTTCCTCAATTCATCTGTGATTCGGCTCTCTGATAATTTAATGCTGCTAAAATAGAGGGATATATTGCTCTGTCCGCTGTCCTACAAAATTAAGAGGATCCTGCTAAACTAATCCCAGATTTAAAAGACAAAACCAAAAAACCCCACCAAGCCCTGCAAATGAATTTATCCATTGTTCTTTGTTCCCTCAAAGAACTTAGAAGTTAGAGGCTTTGTTGATTCTCCATTTATTTTGAGAAATATAAAATATGAAAACTTGTTTACAGTTCTGGCACAAAAATGATGAAGCAATAAGCACAGTTTCTTTTTACAAATAATGATATATATTTTTACCATTTAAAAGTGCCTAGAGTTCTTCACAGCAAATAAAGTTTTTTTACCCATATCTTTTTTTCTTAGTAAAATATTAAATCTATTTAAATTGCACATGAACACCTTGGTGAAGTAAACTATATGTAAAGTTACAATAAATCTGTATTTAAAGCAGACAGTCATTAGGAACTACATGGAATGGAAAAGACTACCAAAGCCTAAATCGAATCTTAAAGATTGACCAGGAAAACAGGAGACAAGACACTGACTGATATGGCACAGGTGATTAAATTATTGACAACTCAACAGAAAAAGTCTATTTGAAGTTCTTCACGGATCTAATACACTGCTAAAACATTTCAATGCAGAGGTTTTGTAACATTTAAACTGGAAAAATATTTTTTTTGGCCGCTAAACATTTTTCTACAAGACTACAAGGCATCTCCTTCACTTAATATTGGACCTTAAAATGAGTACACTGGTAGATAGAGAATGTGTGTAACAAAACAAAATTTACGCCAAAGACTGCTGTGGTTGACAATTTACTGTTTTGAAAACAAAACAGTTGAAAAGTTTATCAGTTACAATAAACTGCATTAACTTGCAGCAACAGAAACCAGAACATTTGAAAAGGTTATTCTTTACTTGTTTCTTCAAAAACCTTGCCTCGTTCCAATTTCCAGAATTGCTGAGGGTTCAACCTATAGTTTTACTGTCAACACAACCACGTTCGCTATGCAAAATTAGGCATGAAATGAAGACTCTACAGACCAGGGCCATAACTTTCACCCAGTATTCTTGCTCCTCCTTCACAGACACTTGCGCTGAGTCATATCAGTCATTATTTAGATGACTCTTCAGTCAAGAAAGAGTGATTAGTGATCTAAGATGTCCAACATTAAATACTTTAAAGAGGCGCAGCTGCCATAGTGTCTTGTGGTGTTCTGACCTTCTGGATTATGTTTCTTAAATGCAAACCCTTTAACATTCCAAGTTGAAGATCCAAAAATTCAAGTATCCAAAGTCATACCGTTTTTTAAGTCCTGACTTTCAAGCTCGTGCTGATGTCAAGTCACTTAGAGAAGCATTTCTTTCAAACTACAGCACAACTCATTCACCCATTTTGACATCTTTTGCAGGTGTTCAAAAGAAGTATTTGATTTGCATCAAAGTAAGAATTAACACAGATAATAGGGTGCATATAGCGTTGTTTGGTTACTTTAAGAAACACAGCTTTGTTGACAATGGACATATGATAAATGCTCCATTATGTCATTCACATTAAGCCACATAGGAAACACATATGCACACCAGATTTCTTTGCACTGAAGCCCAGTTGTTTAAAAATGCAGGAATACACTCTATTCTCAAAATTAGTATTCTATTATAGGCATGCACGACTTCACATATCTAAACAAAATCAGGAGGCAGGACCTAAAACACAGGCTTTGTGAAGAATTCAACAATGCTTCAATACTTGCAATCTAATGAAAGTCTAACTACTGAAAATGAGTGTCAATGTGACCCTCCCCCAAAAAATTATTTGTAAACAGGTATTAAAGCAAGTTTAGTCTATGTGAAGAAAATTTGAAAAATGGTCAACTGAATTCAGAGAGAGAAAATATATAGCCTCAATAAATTATATTTTAAAGGTTTTCCAGTTAACCACCTATTATTTTTTCATCTCAGTTTAACTGAATACCTCTTCTTAAATGGATGCAGGGAGTACCTTAATAGCAATATGTTTTTCCTATTTTGTTAAATACTACTTTCAAGAAAGTAGAAGTGACCAATTTTACAAGTAATTTTAGATTCAGAGTATTGACTGAAAATGGAAAATACAACATTGAAAACACAGCAGTGCTAACCAATACAAAATATGCAGCTTTTGAAATAAAAAAGCAGCTCACAAGGCACTTGCTATAGTGGTCCATTAAATAAACAGTACATATAGTGCACCCTTAAAACATCATTGTTATGCATCAAGCTTTTTCAGTGTTAAACTTAAGATTTATTAAAAAACAACCACTGGGTTCTGTGTATTCTGAAGCAGTTATCGAGCAGCCTTGCTTCATATCATGTAAATGAAACAAATTAGAAGCGGGGCAGGGAAGGAGAGTATTTTAAATAACTTCTTGTCCTGTGAAAGTTTTTCTGTGCAGTGATAAAATTAAGTGTGGAATGCCATTCTGACACACACCTCTCTCCCTCCCAACCCTTCTGCCCCAAAAAAGCTACATTCC
>NW_010294570.1:7811-11830 GCF_000700745.2 Antrostomus carolinensis
TACACTTCATGCTATTCATCAACTACTGGTTTGGCTCATCATTTGCAGCTTTGAAAAATAATGTGCATAACAGTAGCATAACGCTACTTTCCTTTCCAGAGCAAAAACTGGCAGATAAGGAAAAGTAAGAATCTGTAAAAATCGTACATTATTTCAATGGCTTAAAATGCTGAAAGTCGTAATCAACACACTTGAAACTGGTTTGATTTTTTTTTTGTTCACAACATACTTCAAAGGCCAGAAGAGCTACAGACCTGGTCACATCTCCTAGCATTTCTTTGTGGGAACGGGTTCTTCATCTCCCTTTAGAAAGTATGCATATATTAAACCATACTTTTTACTTACTCCCAGACTAAGAAAGCTTGGATCATACAAACCTATCTGCCACCATAAGGTTTCAACAGTTGCACATTGGATAGAGTAAGGAGAGCTGTCATTGACAGAAGGATCTGTAGACTGGCCAAAGGAAAAGTTAACATTCTAAATTAAAAACAGTCCCAAAATGTTAGCAAAAGGTACCACCTTGTTCAGGGGACTCCAGTCTACACTTCAGCCCAGTCTGTCACGGTACTTATTTTGTCCATAAGCACCAAAGTGAGAAAACTTAAGCATTTGTCCAGAATTACGGTACATAGTCCATTCTCAAGTTCTACTCTGCAGATCACTTGCCAGTTCCCCAAATTCTCTCCCAACTCAAATAAAAAAAAAAAAAATCTAATCCTCATTCACACTTTTGCATAGTTTGGCATTTTCTGGAGTTGTACTTTTGTTTTCTTTCATAGCTTTTGAGGGGACTCATCTGTCACATATGCAAGTACTTCCAGTCTAAATCCTTCAGGAGAAAAACTGAGTCCCATTGAAGCAGCAAGCTGTCCAGCACTGTTTGACATTCTTCTTTCCATTCAAAGCAAATATTACTCAGTTTTATCTGCACTTTCAGATTTTTCCCTTTGTATCATGCAGCGACGAACTATGCTGTCAAAACTTCCTAGGTAAAACAGGCCAACAATGCGAAAAATGCCCATGCAAACAACCTAGAAACAGAGAGAAACATCTTTCAATTCATTTAAGTTCCCAGACTGCAGCATATTATTTACTTGTAAATAAAAAAAAATTCCAGGCAGGTATGTTATATGATTCTCAAGAAAACCAACTCATTATAACCATTGTACCTATGTAACAGTTCAGGACTGAGTAGCAGGTAGTAATCTTAGCTTTCCTGTCAACTTGCTGCTTCAGCTTGAAAATACTACTTCAGTTTCCTAAACCCAAGTCTCCACAGTACTAATGGCCATTTGACAAAAAAAATAAAAAACAATATTTGCATAATATTCAACATTTTAAAGTACTTCAAACTATAAGAAATTGTGATTACAGGGCCTTCCTAAATCTTACCTGCTGAAGACCTTCAGTAATAGAAGTGACTGGTGACATTCCACTTGTCAATATTGAGAGCATGTACCCATCTGATCCAACTGAGCTGTTAAAGTTCCCTTGCTGGATGGAGGGAAAACAACAATTAAGAAAAGAAAAAAGTAACCTACCCAGTTGGGGCAAATCGTTATGGGTCTTATTTCAACAGCTATTCTTGATGAATGTAACTACTGATATCACTAACAACAAGTATTTTATGTAAAAAAATATTAACACAATTAAGAAACAAAATACTAAAAAGTATTTTGTGCTATATGACAACATTCCAAAAGGCATTCACTTAAAAATGGACAAGAAAGCTAACCTCTCTTTAGAGATGTGCACTAAAGTACTGCAGATTTCTTTACAAGATAGAAACGCTCTAAATTTCTTATTGAAGGATGGTTACTGATGGAGAAAATGCAGGATGGCCTCTCCATCTGTAAATATATTTCAGACAAAGAATTACACCCTAACTGTGTAAGATCACCAATCACTACTATAATAGTACAACAAAATACTGCTTCCTTTTTGTTAAAATTAGTTTGCTATCACATGAGATTTGGCATGGAGGTTGTATTTTAAATGCCAGGTAACAGGTCCTCGAAATTTCATCTACATCAAGGATTTTTAACTTGCCCTCCTCAAAACTGTGAGATACACAGTCTTGTAAGCAATTCAGCTGGCAGAAGAGTGGGGGCAGACATCAAGAAAAAGTTGTTTCATTGTTTTTTGATTACTCATGAGGAAAATTGCAGCTCTACAGCTCTGACTCCCACCCAGGCCTCTCCCATTTGTTTCAAGCATACCTTATGCTGGAAAACAGACTTTCTGAAACACTGCAGGACTAAATCTATGGAATTCAGAAATGAAAGGAGAAGGTGGTGTTCCTGAATCAGGGTTATGAGTGAATCTATGCAAAGTAGTAGAGGCTATGAGATTTTGTTATGTCCCAACACACACCTGTGAGAGGACTGCAAGTTCCTACAGTACAGAGCTACATTTTAATTTCTGTTTTAGTCTCTTAGCTGATGGCTTGAGTACATAAAGACCATGTCTGAACTAACGTATCATCCAAAGTGCTGGAAATGCTTAAGATTAGAGGGGAGATCAGTTTTCCTTAAGCACCAAAGTAGAATGCCATGTGAAGTAGTACTTGCTTTAAAAACTCACCACCCCCAAAACAGACATAATTTGGTATTTGTGTGCTACAGTTGTGAAAATATTGTAAAAACTTCACACCTGAACACCTGCTGTAGATGTAAATCATACTGAAGATCAAGAGTATTTGAAACTGCAAAATAATTACAGATTTTAGGATTCAATTGCTGTGCTTTCTGAACATGAAATTTCATGTTTGTTTCCATTCTGATGTGCTTTATTAAGCATGCAAACATTCTATAGCACAAAACATTAAAAAAATTCCTCAGAAAGGCAAGACATCTTTAACCACTAAGAGCAGCATTTTACGTATTTTAATCACTCATAAATCACATACTTAAGACATTAAAAGCCAAAAAGACTCGACTGCCTTCATCTACTGTAAAATTTTTTTGTATGAACTAATCTTCAAGAGAAATAAGATAGTCCAACAGTTCCTGAGGCCAGATAAATGGTAATTGATACATACAAAGTCAATAGAGTTTAGTGCTTTAAAGTCAGTCATAATCTGCTGTTGAGACATTGCATCATACTGATGCATCATTTTGTTCTTGTCTAACTTAGAACTTCAGGTATTTTTTTAGTACCAAGAGACTGTATAAAATCATTTGTGGACACAGTGGCAAAAGAAGAATAAAGAAAATATCTCCTGTTCAAACTAACCAGCAGAGTACTGTTTTGTGTAAATCAACACTGCATTCAGCTTAGCCTTTATCTTACAGTCTTAAACGAGCATTACATGTGATCCTAGTCTCTTCAACAAACAACGTACTTTAAAAAGGTAATCTACTTACTATGGCATCTTTGACTATAACTCTGGCGACTTGTTCTGCTTGGCAAACAGATGAGGTTTCAGAAATTAGCTTCGTCTCTAAGGGCTTTAGTAGAAAAACACCAATATGAGTTGGACTAACAACACACAGGAGACAAAAATATGAAGGTCAAATTTTGGTTCTGGGTCTTTTGTCATGGAGGACATCACTGTTAGCACGTGGTATCATACTGTCACCTAAAACATCCACTTAAAGAAAGCTAAAAGCACCTTTATAAGTAATAGTCTAATTTTAGGAAGGAAAATTAAAACTTTTCCTTGACTAGGACTTTTTTTTATAGTTTATTGCTAACAAAATATGAAAAAGTGGTTTTTTTCCCCCTGAAGTATTTTGTTTTCAGTAGAAGCTATCAAAATGCTTAAACTATGTTTCCTCAACACCTGTATTAGTCCATTTATGTTTTTTGACAGAAATTAAGAACTGAAGTGAAAGATAGGCCTGAAATATTTTAAGATCCTACAAAACAACGGGTTTTTTTAAATTTCTCAAACTCCACACTCTGGTATTCACCAAAATCCATCACAGGACTATTTCCAAATATCTGCAGAATTATGAATCCTAATTTCACTGACCAGGCTCACTGAAAACTTTTTTTTTTTTTTTTTTTTTTTT
>NW_010294570.1:11908-27609 GCF_000700745.2 Antrostomus carolinensis
AACATGCTTTCCCACAATGATATGGCTTATGTCATCTGATCTCCATCTCATAACCCCTATGTATTTTAGAGCTTACTGGCAAGCATCAATCAAAAAAGAGATATAGGGATGTCAACAGCAATTAAAATACTTTAAGTTTGGTGAAAAAATTAGCAGCTATTCAGGAGCAACAGCGAAAGTTAATGACACACTGAGAAAAAAGGGAGGCAGAAATCAGCCATTAAATACTTGATCTGTCAAAAAAAAGAAAAAAAAAAGCTTAATGATTAAACACAGGAAAGCTGTATCCTAGTTCCTGACATTTCTTTTATTACATTCCACAAATGCAGAGACAAATAGCCTAGTCCTAAAGAGATGCAAACTAGAGACAGATGTTCTAAACTAAATAGTATTAAATAAATGTAACAAGAATAAGTATCTGAACTGTCAGAGAAATGTGATATTGTAGAGATTTAAGGTGCACTATCCCAATAGCAGCAAGTCACCCAAAATTTCATGTATGCTAAAACAAAGTGCAAGTCTTTGCTTAAAAGACAGCAGTTTTTTGACAAATAAGATAAATCTCATCAAATCTCTTTTAAAGAGAAATCTTAGATGAACAGTACGTTTTGCTGGTGACTATATTTCCCTGAAATAGGCTACTAGGAACTAAAAAAAATCCCAGAGAATATGCAAGTATCTGCAGATGTCTAATTCTGGCACTTTATGTGGATGTGTAGGAGTACACATTTAATACAGAATATCTGTATCAAGAAATTATGAAGTAAGCATTGTGTTACACGATCCCTACTGGTTCCTATACAAAAGGTGAAAGACAAAATGGAATTCAACCTCTATTTCCTATTATACATGATGGGGCATCTTGAAAAGGCTCATCTCCTTAGACATTAAGTTTCTAGTTCACAGTATGCAAATCAAAAATAAGACACATTTTTCTCCGGCTACCTGAAACTTCAGTCTGAACAGGGGGCCTGAATACAGTTTTTGGAATTACACTTCCTGTGTAGAGACATGTCAAATGATGCAAGGCAACTAAATTATTGAAGGTCAAAACTTTCACTTTTAAGGTAAGCCAAAAAGGCCTAGTGCTGACACACCCTTCTGAAAAGTGATACTGTCATTTGCACTACAAACACAATGCAAGAGTTTCCTTCCCACCGAGTCCTAGACAGCAGCAACCATTGAATTGTGTCATTACAAACATACAGCATGGTTAGTCTGCAGACTTCACTGAAGGAACTGATGTTTATTTTGATCTCTCACATCTATCAGAATCACTGCATATTATCAAAGATGCAACATAGGAATATTATTTTTGACTCATTAAGCTTTGATATAAAAACAGATAATGGTTTTACAGTTTACCATTCCACAACAATATTTCAACTGTGTACAGAAAAACTTTGCAGTGTTTCAGGTACTAAAGGTAGGTAGTTCTTCCATTTAAAGCCAGAACAATAAACTACACAAAACTATCCTAAAAGCTATTTAACTTTGAGTAGTTAAGTTGATAAAATTGAAGTGTTTAAAAGTTGTTCTTAAAATCTTAATATGCACTGATTTCAAAAGTACTGCAGAAGTTAATGAAATCTGAAATGCACTGCTTACCATGGACTGAAGCTTTAAAAACATCACAGTATTACTGAAGGACAATTTACCTTTGTTTTGCTTTCCTCTGCAAAGCCAGGTGTGTCAGTATCCGGAGGATAGGCCACCGTTACGTAGATATTATAAGGTTTTGCCTGTATTTTACAAAAGTAAGTGTTATCTTAACACTGACAGTCTTTACATGTCCTATAACTTCATTAATTTATCTGGTACCGCAGAAATACAGCAAGCACGAATTTCAATTGTTTCTAGTATTAAGTCACCCTCATATTCAGCATTTGCAAGACTCAGCTTTGACAAATGAGAAAGCAAAAGAGCAAAGATCTTAAAAAGATGGTTGTGTTGTTCTGTTTAATAAAATTATCTTAAAACCTTGCATTTGATGTAAATTATTTGATGAATCTAAGTGTTTTTAAGACATTTAGGAGGAACATGAAGCAGATTAGCTCTATGAGTTTACCAGTTTCAATCTGACAAAAGACTAAACCATTGCCGAACACCAGCACCCAGCATTCATAAACACGAGGCAAAAAAGGCTTTCATGGAAGCTTATTAGCATGCTTCTTTCTTGTTTAAGTCAACACATTTTCACTGCTGGACAAATAAGAAAAAAAACCAATGAAGATGTAAAACTCAAATTTTATATCTTTAAGAGGTATACTCAAGTCACAAAGCTTTTCAACTCATGGTATAAACTTGCAAGGGGTCAAAGTCTAAGGAGACAAAAAAATAAGTAGAAAATGTGAGGAAAAATGGAAGGTCTCATGACAAGGACTGCATTTAGTTATGTATTTGTATGTATGTGTCATAGAATGACATCACTTACTGCACTGCTATTCTGAAACTACTACAATGCAAATCTGTACTCCAACACAAATAAAGAAGCTTTTAATGAAAGCATTCAGAGGGCTAAGATAAAGCAAAGTGTTGTAAAGCATTAAGCACTATTATTTATATGATGAAACATTCTGTATTGAAAACACTTACTGAAATACCACATCACAGGTCCATAAACACCCTATTTTTAGTTTTGAATAATTCAGTATTCACAAAAATATCTGTCACCAGTCTGAAGAAAGAACCTGCGGTCACGTTGTTCTACTTGGCAGGCCGAAGTGATTACAGGCAGTTTTACCCCACATTCTTATCCTGACCAAGGCATACAACTACAGAACAGAACAGGGTAACAAGGGACTATGCAAGGGTCTAGAACCAAACACAGGCACTTTTTATATAAACACTTAACAACTAAAATATACATTCTTAACAGAAGCACCAGGGAAGTAATTTCAAATCAATTTTACCTGTCTTACTACAACGTACTTACCAACCTCGTTCCACTGAATAATGAAAACAGTGTGTGTTTGGTTTTTAGTCTTATGCATAAGCTTAGATCATTGCACTATAAGAAGCTCATATATACCAAAATTTAGAAGGGTGAACCACCAACAACACAGATTTTTTTTGTGAACAATCCTCAAATTCTAGCTTGCAAGTTCTACTGTTTTGTATAGTTCACATACCACTTACCATGGCCTCAAAAACAAGCTGGGAATCACTGGCCTGCCTCTCATGCATCCTTGGGATCTTCAACATCATTCTGCACTTAGAGCCTTGAAAAAGACTTCTACTCAAAAGACTTAAAATCCAAGTCCTTTTAGTTAAAATAAAAGATTAAAAAAATGTCTGCACATGTGATCATCTTCAGTTCTAGGAACAGATTCAATCTACTCTCTGTTATGCAACTGAAATCAGCTTAGTTTCTGCAACCCCATGCAGAGCCATGGAATTGTACTGCTGCCAAAAAAGGGCCAACACAGCACACAGATATCAGCAGCACTGCCCGAGACAGAAAGAGGTGGGTTGTGTTTTTCTTTTTCACTTAAATGAAAAGGTGCTGTGCTGTTAGTTAAAAAAAAAAAAAAAACAAACTTTTTTTTTTACAATCAAAACCAATTAGATTATTGCACACATACCTCCATCTGCAGGGCTTCAGCCAGCCCTCGAAGGGCAAACTTCGTTGGAGAATAAGCTGTATAGCCAAATAGGCCTAATTGCCCAGCCTGAGATGATACAAACACAATCCTTCCCATTCTTCGTTCCTTCATGGTAGCAATTACTGCTCGACTTGGGTAAACACTACCCAGATAATTGACTGCCATTAATCTCTGTACAAAAGATATTAATATGGTATTTGAGCCACAGATTCAGAATCCTTCAGCTGTTTGGTATTATTTATAAAAAAATTCAGTCTGCTTTAACAATGAAGTTCACTAGATCTGTAGTTCTATCAGCTGGCAAAATAAACAAGAATTGTTTTCTATCCTACAGATTCATAAACTATTTTATAGCTAAAAATCTCACTTCAAGCCAAGTCAATCCAGTCTATCTGCAAGTCATCCAGTATACTGATAAGACTGTGAACCATATGGCCTTTAAGGAAAAAAGAATATTTGAGGGAAAATCTAACCTAAACAGTGGCCAGGAGGCAATCCATTTACACATGATGTATGAAAACATACTGAAAGGAAAGTTTAAAGAGCTTTCTAAAACAGGAAACAGGAAAAATTCTACATATTTCTGCATTTCATAGATTTTAATCTTTGTCAGGGAAGCCTTTAATTTCCCTCTCTAGAAGACCTAAAACACAACTGATAGACTATACAAGCAATAGAATGGATGATTCAAATTCATTATAAAATTTTGCCTATTTAGGATTTTCAGATGACTCAATGCTCTCAGTAGACGACCAGGAGCCTGAGGGCTATGGGCATAAAGTAAAGAAAATACAAGGGTTTATTTTTTGATCTTTTCATCAGAACAGCAGCTTCTCAAACTGCAAACAATTTGTGTGCCTCAGAGTTGAACCCTGGCAACAGCCAAATTTTTCTTAAATAGGTTAAAAATATTTAAAAAATTAAATCTCCACCAGAAAAAAAAAAAAGACCACGTGAAATTCAGTGCCTTTCATAGTGCATTAAACTATAAAAATACATACTGGGCATTTTTGCCATCTTGAGGACTCTCTCTGTCCCAGAGAAAGAATTAACTGTTCTGACCCATCAATGGACAATTAGGTGAGAAATTAGAGGCAATCCTCACAAATCTAAAGATACATTCCAATTCTGACATCACTATTCACACAAAGTCTGCAAAAACACGGGAATGCAATCCAACTGTTAGAAAGGCTGAATAAGAAATCATCATATAATAAAATCATCATATAATAAAATAAAAAAGTATGCTCACTCACTTCAAAAGAATTCACTTCAATATCCTCAAATTTTCCTGTAACTGATGTTCCCGCACAGTTTACAAGCATGTCAACAGGCCCCAGCTTCTCCTGAGCCTAGAAGAGGGGATAGCAGTTAAGATGTTCTTCAGCAGGGGAAAAAACCTTCCTATAGCACAGTGTCATTATAAGAAACTATTACCATTAGAAACACATCACACACAGGTAAGCTTCTTAAGATCCACAGCTGAATCAGTTACTTCCTCACCTGTTTTAGAACATTCTCCACCTGTTCGTAGTCCTTAGATACATCAACAGAAATACACAGTACAACCTAGAAAAGCAAAGTGAAAGAATATTTTAGAACACAGCAGATCCAGTAACTGTTGACTACAAGCCTCTGAAAATGAAAAGATGTGTCATTGGGTTTTTTTTTTTCCAAAAAAAAAAAAACCAAGAATTTTTTTTGACAGGACAGTTTGCAGTTCTCTCACACTGGAGAAAGCGATTCCTGCCCCTTCTGAGCTCGTCCCCCTCACACACACACACATTCTAGTATAATAAAGATGATATTAAGAACAAATAAGCACTTCAGGATCTCCAAAACAGCTACTGGTGTAAAGTATTTCTCATTTACTGTACTAAGATACACTATGACTCAAGTTATTTACAAAAAGTTTAGTAAAAACTATTCAAACTAAGGCAGTCCAAATTCCAGTGCTACATTTAACTTCTGTCAGTGCTAAACACACATCAAACCATTTATGTGACTTAGGCTCATCTTTAAGAAAAACCTTTTTTTTTCCACATCAGAGAAAGGCATGGCTGCAAAATGTTGCTCTGAAACTGCAGCATCAGCACTGCAAAAATTTTTTTCCAAAACATATAAAGCAAGTGTTTAAAACCTCCTAACTTCAGCACTGGCAATGCATGCTACCCACTTTTTTTCATAAAATTTATTTTAAGAATAGTAGTAAACTTAGTTGCTGACTGTTGAACTGGGACATGACAAGGACAAAACTAAAAAAATTCTATGAGAAACTGACTAGTTGCACAGTGTCATAAATATCTAATAAGTGAAGCAATGTGTTTATGTCTGGTATTGACAAATAAGCTACCCTCTCTGCTGAGCAATCAGCAGAGCTTTGGGGTAATTCATCATCTTGAAAGGAAAAGCAATCTCATATCATAATAAAAGGAGAAACACCTGTATTCTTGTTCCAATTTCTATCCTTTCTGTTGCTTTGGTTAATTAATTTAAACTCAAGTTTGAGGTGAAATAAAATAAAGTCATCACCAGTTTGTAACAAGTATCATCACGACCACTTGTCATGGAGCATGTGGACACACACACAAAACAAAAAGCTTATGGCAGCGTTAACTGCCTGCTTTGGCAGCCAGTCACTTGTCAGTTTTGCCTCTGGTTGGACTGCAACACTTCTTAGCCACATAAACAGAATCTGCTTGCCATTCCTGTACAGCAGGTTGGCTACTTCTGCCTCCCAGCATTGTGGTAGTTGGACATCAGAGTAAACTTGTGGCGCAAGTTATTGGCAGGTGCGTGCATCTCCCCTTAGGGCATTTATTACATTTTGGAAATATTTACCTTTTAAGTAAGTTTCAAAACAAAATAGCAGTTGAACAAAAACTGCATTGATTTATTATCTGGATGTCTTTTCAAGATCAGTGAGGTTAAAAAAACAAAACCAAAACAGTTCTATGTGAAAATTGGAGCTGTTAACTGAAACTTTTATGAGCATGCACCAAGTAATATTTCTTTAAAAAGTCTACGTCTGTTAAGCTTGGACAAATCTTAACAAGAACATCCTGGCATAGTGTTTCACAAGGGATTAACTTTAATGTTAAGCTTGGGAAACTACTAGAGCAGACACAAGAAAATGGTTATTAGCATTTATTTATTTTAA
Source organism: Antrostomus carolinensis (assembly GCF_000700745.2). Classification (NCBI taxonomy): domain Eukaryota; kingdom Metazoa; phylum Chordata; class Aves; order Caprimulgiformes; family Caprimulgidae; genus Antrostomus; species Antrostomus carolinensis. The sequence goes on from NW_010294570.1 coordinate 18,674, forward strand.
ATGGGCAAAATATAGTTTCTCCTCACCTCAAATGACTCAGTTTTCCAAATAAAGTTGATCTGAGTAAGGCAGCACACACAGAAAAATTCACTTTGAGTCATTTGACAAAAATATAAGGAAGGAAAGACAGAATACTATCTTATAAATGGAGGTATTAGGAAAATTTTATATCAGCTAGTATGAAAATTATTGCCTCCAAATATTTGGCTTTTTCCATTGCTTCTTTTCAATAGAACATCCAATTTATCAACTCAATTCCCTCTTCACAGACAAATAAATTGCTTGCATTTGTCATCATGAAATCAACAAAAAAGTTCCGGAACACAAGAAAGGAGAAGTCAAATACCTTAACAGTCTCAATACTGTTTCCCCTCTCCTCTTGATTATTAGTACTGCAAAAAAGTAATTTCAGCATTTCATCTTGAAGTGGTGTATTTTGAACGTTGGCAAGCTCAGCTATTTTAAGCTACCACCTCCACAAGCTCTTAAACAGTGCCTTTATATGCACGAGTGCACCATCTATCCACCAAAGCAGCTTTAGTGTTTGGAAGTCTCAGAATGTCACTAATTTAACTTGTGTATCTGTTTCAGTACTTTGTCAGGAAAGGGAATACAAATATGATGGAGCGAACTAAGCCTGGACACAGGTATCTAAACTTCTTTCCCAAGACAATCATTGTGTTTATGAACTGTAAAAAGCAAGGTATTTGAAAAAAAATTTGGTTCTTCCACCCCATCTTGAAAAGCACAAGCACTCATTGAACAACAGTAAATTGCAGCTACCCAAAAATAGCATGCTACACCTACAGCTGAGGACACCCACCTTTTTCTCTCCGAAAAGCAGGCTAATGCACTAGCTAGGCAACATCAAATGTAGCAGAGTTCAGAACATCTCATGTAAGCAGACTGGGATTTATGAATTCAAACACCGAGTTCTCACTCATTTCTGTCAAACAGCTTTATTTTAAAGACAGGACTACTGAACTAATTTGTAGCGACTACCTTCAACAAAGCACACAACAGCCACTGCCAGCAGCAATCCTACCTGCTTGTCATTAACAGAATACTCTTCTATTTCCTTCTTGGTCTGCAACAGCTTGTTCTGAAACGGATACAAGAACAGCTAAAGCACTGAAGTTCTGAGAGCAATATTGGTCTTCAATATTTCAATAAGGCTTAAAAACATTCCCCAAACACCCCAAAACTTGTTCTCAACTAAGTTATAACACCTTACTAGTGTCATTTTACAGATTTGTGAACATATGATGAAAACATGAAATCCATCAAGGTACCAGAAATGTTTTTCACTTCGTCTTCTAAAGCCAGCAAAAATTTCTGTAACAGATTTAATGCTTTTGTTTCATACAACACAGAGCACCTAAGACTGTAGATATTAATTTTGCTCCTGTGTTTTGGTTCTATTTTATATAACATTACATAAACTATTCTGAAGAACAACCACTGTCATGGAACTATCATAAAAATTAAACTAAAATTTGATAAATTCATATTGTTATACTTTCAAGAAAAAATGTGTTAATTCTGGCTGCATTCAACGTTATGCAAACTAAGTTCTCAAGTGTAAGTGCATTATCAAAGACAGCTGGGACTGAGGCCCAAAAAATAGTTAAGTGGTTTTATTTCCTTAATAATTAAGTTTTTCTCTACAAATAAAATAACAACCCATTATGAAAACAGTCCTTCCAAATAAATTCTGAATACTTCTTAGTTAAAAATACTAAAGCAACCCTTTTCCTTCCAAAGGTGTCTTGATAAACAGTTCTTCACTAGTAAAAAGTATGATATAATGCTGATCGGACACTAAAATATTCTGTGAATTTTAAGAATTGTCTATAATACCCCAGTTGCCACTTACTGAAGGGAAATTCTACAGTTTTAAAGAATATAGGGGGTTTTTCTGCCACTGATCCAGACAGTGAAATAACAAATGCCATTAACAGAAGTGATAGCACTGGCAGAGTTTCAAGGCAAGCTAATCACAAGTTCCATGTTGGGCTACACTCCTCAAAAAGGCAGCGACCTCTGCTATTCAAACACATTCATCTGAAATACTTAAGATCTCCTTAAAATACACACAGAAGAAAGTATGAATAATTATCAATTCAATGTTATTCCCCACCTATACAGATTTTGTAAAGAGTTTAGTCAGTAAAAATACTTATACACTTACCTCATCCCTTGCAATCAGTGTTATGAAAGCACCTTGCTTGTAACATTCAATAGCAATACATTTTCCAATTCCACTGGAGCCTCCAGTTACCTATAAGTTATTTGAAAATGGCAGTTAGTCCACTATTCTCATCCCTTCTCCCACATAGTAAGAGTTAAATCAAATGAAAATTCTAAAAATATACTGAGATTATAATATCACCCAATGAGGCATGAATACAGAAGATACACTAAAGCTATGTCCTGGTTTTTAGCTGGGACAGAGCTGAGTTTTGGTTTCAGCCTGGGATTTGTTATGAGAGAGACACTGATAACATCCCAGTGTTAGCATTTTTGTCGCTGGAAGTGAAGGGCTTCATGTTTTGTTAGTCTGCAAGCACAAGATCTATTGGGGGTGAGGAATATTTAAATTAATAAGCTAAATTGGCGTTTGGATACGCCAATGGGATATTCCATATCATATCACATCATGTCCAGTGTGTTGATGAGGGTCTCTTCCTTTTTTGGCCCCCTGTGACTTTCGCTCGGACTCTGGCTCTTCCAGGATTGCGGTTTTGGTTCGGGATTGTCGCTCCTCCGGGATCGTTATCTGGGAACGGGCCGGGCTTGGTCAGCAGGTGGTGAGTGATTGCACTGGGTATCACTCATTTGTATATTTTGTTACTGTTATCATTATCAGCACTATTTTGATATCAGTATTATTTTAAGTTTTATTTTATTTCAATAGTTAAATTGTTCTTATATCAACCTAGAGTCTCCTTACCCTTGACCCCCAATCCTCTCCCCTGTCCCCTGAGGGAAGTGGGTCAATGGCCAAGGGCTAGCCCAGTGAAACTATCACGAGTTAGTTTACTTATTGAGTATGAATGAAAATTAAGATCTAAGTAGATTGATGAGCATTTTTTTCTACCCCAAAACCAGTTTTACCTCAGTGGTATTTTTTTTCCTCATTTCTTGTATCAGGCACTCTTAGACCCACTCCCACATGGGCTCTCTCACATGCTTTTGACTAAGTTCTGTATGCTATTTCTAAAAGCAGTAGTAGTTCGAAGTTTGAAATCACTATTAACGTTAGCCACAATAATACAATTGCATACTGCCCCTCCATACCTGGTCGCAGTAGAAATTATTTGGAAAATTAACAATTGTAGATTATCTGCTGAAGATAGCATCATCTAAACATAATCAGAAGATACCTTATTTCTTATTAAAAAAATTCAACTAATTCAACAGTTGGTCCTCTGTAGACTATTCCTCAGTCGCCCAGTCTGCACACTGAACTGTCCGTGCCATCCTGAAATCCATTTTGTGGGAATGCCAGCACCTGAACTTCCATTACCTATTGTTCCTCCTCTAAAATGTAACATTGACTAGTCTTATATGCAAACAGGAAATTAATAGTTTGGCTGTAGACAAATGCAGGGTGATTATTACAACGCTGCATCATCCCAGTGTTGCAGGACAATACACTGCCAAATGATACTAATATATAGGTTAAAGTCACCTTAACACCTCTCTCACTACCTTCAGCAAATTACTTCTAAACTCCACGTGCAATTAGATATAGATGACAATCCTGACCTCTCTTCTGGACTAAAATAAAAATGTCTGCCTGTTTGACACTGCCTTTAGATGATTGTTCATTTAAGCCCAGTCTCAGTCTGCATGTGCCTTCAGTACTTAAACAAACACTGGTAACTTTCTTATATACCCAAATTATTTTACTTTTCTTTTAACAGCACAACAAGAGGCTATAATTGAGAAAATACTGGAAAAAATGCCTCGAAGCAATTATTGTAAAAAAAATTCTGTTAATGAAATAAGTTCTGAAACATAGATTTCCTAATAATTGGAACAAGTGAGTCAGATTGCTGTGGAGATCGTAATTTTTTGTTCTTTATCAAAACCTTTCACAAGACTCCAGAGACAGTGAGGCACCACCTCCATTTTAAGTATGAGAAAACGGAGGCATTGAGCTAGTTAGTGGAAGAGCAAGGACTCCGAATCTCTAACTACACATCCTATCAAAAGCCTTGTGTTGTCTCCTCATCTGCCAATGCCTCAGTTGTGTCTTCAGAGAAGTATTACCCTTAAAATTCTTCCCACTCCTGGAGGCAGCAGAGTCAGAAGTACATTCCCATGAGTCACTAAACTCTTCTTTCGTATGAGTATTTTATCACTAATCTTCAAAAATAGCTTAGTGTAAGTCAAATAATCCCAGCAAACAAAGACTTACAACACAGGCCATGGTTTCTGACTGGTTCGTCTGCCGTCACAAATGGGCCAAGAATGGGTGTAACATTCACAAAGCCTAATTTCAGCTCTTTAGGCTTCCTCTAATACTAGAGATAGCTGCTTCAGATCAGCTTCTCACTGACTCTGCAAGATTAGCTTCACACTACACTAACCTTTGAGGATGACTCCAATAAGCATGTCCTGGTCTGTATTGTTCTGAATCAAGGACGACTGCTCTCAAAGCAAATGAAGTCTCTAAGTCTGAGTGCTAGTTAATGAGTTGGGACTTCACCAGAACCCCTGAATTAATTTAATGCTTCACAATGGAAAGAAGTTAAGAATTTTAGCGTATTCCCCAAATAGCTTGCAAGGTTTCAATACATCTCTGAAAAGATTAGAGACCCAGTTTGATACATTCAGGCAGACCTCAGTTCCATGGCACTCACGAGCTGCTTCTACGGATTTTCAATAGCAGCAAGTACACCAGCACATGAACTAATTAATCAATGTGCACGGAAGACTGCTCCACTTCCATTTTTTGGCATAGCACCGAGAGACAGCTGATTGCTACCTGCACAAACTGCTGAGTACCATGAACAGGTCAACTGCACTAGTGCTTGAGGAAATCTTTGAAGGTGAAGGTACTGGCACCAATCCTCTGGCCTGTCAGACAACATGAATGGTCATTTCAGAAAGCCAAGGTCTGAAGTCAAGCAAGAAATGGAATAAAGGGAGTTTTCATTCACAGTCACACCCAAGAACACTGCAGGAGGCTGTTACTACTATGTGGAAGGTTGTAACTAATATGCACATCTTTCAGGAATATTCACCACGGATGCTAATCGAACAGCAAAAAAAAAAAATCCCTAACACTAGTGAAAACTTGGCTTGGTGCTACAATGAAGTCAGCCTAAGTAAACCCATGAAGTCTGCTAGGTGGTCTATGTGAGTTACTAACATAGATGCTCAGAATTAAAGGAAGAACACACACCTACTCCATTAAACAAGACGTTATTATGGTTACTCACCATTGTGGCAAATTGTTCTACAGTGTTACTGCATTTCACTAGTTCCAGACATTTGAATTGCCACTGATCCCATTTTTAAATCTCACTGAAACCCAGCCTCAGAGGAGTTAGCAAAAATAAGAGTCTGGTTGCAGCAACTCAGAACAGACTAATTTATTGACAGGATAGGGCAATTAAATCCTAGTATTAATTCAGATGTTCAGAATGCAATACAACCAGCCCTTAAGCAGTGCTGTTGAGCCATTTCTGTACTTGAGATGAACAGGAATCAAATTAGCTACTCAAAAAAGGGTCTGGTTCCAACTCCTTGAGCTATGATGCTTGATAACAGAGTTCAGCTTCTAAGGATCATCGAGTTTATTCCCTCCTCGATAAATGGAAATGTTGGGGTGAGAGAAAATTGCTGTGTTTGACCATCAAAGTTGAGATACTGGAAATTCACTTCAATTGATGAGACTGCCCCCAACTCCAAATTAACAGAACTGTCATCGTGAACAATCAAAATCAAGACTGGATTGATGGGGTATCTCCAACAGAGCTTATTAACTTTGACTGAGCACTGGACACAAGCTGGCTTCATGCTTTTAGACAGTGCTCTGACAGAAGGTGTTTAGTTCCACTGAAACAGAACATCCCTGCAATCTAAGTGGTTAGTATGCCTGACTAGACTCAAAATAACCTCTTGTCAAACCACTTGGATGCATCCAAACCACAGATCATATCACTCCCAACACAAGGGCTACAACACTGAGACACCAAAATTGGCTGTCCTCAAAACTGACTGCAGTTATCAAGCTGGGCTTTGCACAGAGGTGGTGAAGCTACTTCTAGACAAGAGATGACCCTTATGCACGTTGATCTGGCATGATCATCCCCAACTGTGTCCAAGCAAAAGGCCCTTTTCAATGTGAATGGGAGATAGTCCCAAGCAGAGAACATCTTTACATTTCCTGCCACTGTTAGTCCATAAACTTTGATAAACTGCATTCATATCACTGGGTTTTTTTCCACAGAAATTTGAACTTGGTTTTAGAAAGATTAAGGCTGAAACAAGGAGGGGAAGGTTAACATTGGCATTTCAGCATGGACTGTTTTGAAACATCACTCATGAAATTTACAGAAGGCTGCTTCTGCCCTAACATCTTATGTTTTTGTTTCATTCTGCTCCATTAAAGTACCTTTGTAGAGAAATGGAAACAAAGAGCAGAGAGAATGTGTTCAGGGCAGGTGTAACATCCCTGACAAAGGGCAGTTAAATGGGATGCAAGTAAGCACGATGCACGTGAAGCAGTGACAACTGCCTCATCCTGTTTGCCTTTTCCTGTCTACTATTACAACCAGCTACCAAGTTCATATTTTCACAGAAAAGGTGATGTGTGCTCGTAGGTAGCCTGAGCCCCAGGGAGAGAGTTAAAGACAATGGCAAAATAGAAGATGTATAAAACAGTCTTCAGGATTTCTTGAGACTATGGACAAGTTCAGCACAAGAAGCAGCAGCTCTACAGCACAAAAATAACTCTTATACTTTTTATTTTATTTGAGAACACTTTCCTAGTCGTGCTAGAAACAAAGCAAGTCATATTAAACATCTGAAAAGCATTTTGTTTTAAATAAGCTAAACCTGATGCTTAGGCCAACTTGATAGCTAAGAAGTCATTTTTATTTAACGGTGCTCACTGGGGTCACCAAAATACATAGCAGATTGGGGGGCAGGGGGAACCTCACAAGATCAGACCATTAATAATTTGGGGTTCTGTAGACTCTCACTCTGAATAGCAGTCCTACTCTTTTCTAAGAAAAAGAGGCTCCTATGATCATGAATCCTCCAGAAAACATGCCTGACCTAACACAGCGAGCGCTTCCATCACACCAATAACTCTGGGAAAGGACAGAGAGAAAAAACCCACAAATTGAGCTTAAAGTGCTAACATAATTAGCAGCAGTGGTTATAGTGAGGTTTCTCCAAGAAGAACGTTCCCATCATTTTCCATGTGAACTTTTTTTAAACAAACCATTCTGATTGGAAGAAGCAGCACAGCAGCTTTTAAAGAGTTTAATCACATAGAAAACAGATAAAACTTGGGATAATAACAATATAGTAAAAAAAAACAAACCCAAACCTGCAAAATTTCGGAATAAAATCCATTCAACTTTTTATTTTCTGCTATTCTACTTCTGCATAAAAGTTGCAGAAACCTGCTTCACCTTTGTGTTTACACGCTATTGAAGGGTTCCTCAAACCCCATTGAAGGGTTCCTCCTTAACAAGCACTACTTCCGTGGGAAGAGCCATAACCGGAGGACCTTAATGCAAGCACAAACACACCTTACACAGTATATGATGCCGTAAAGCCAGTTACAGCATACGAGTAACACCTATTGCATAAAGCAATTTGGGAATACTGTTGCAACTCGGACAGGTCTAAATTATTCTGGGGACAGCTCCATCCTCCAAAGAGGAGCTCAAAAACAAATAATAAAAACGCCAAAACAAAACAAGCATCATACAGAGTTAAAAAGAAATCATTAACTTAGAGTAGCTGCAAATTCAGCTGCACCTAAAAGGTCTAACTTCTGGACTATCCCAAACTCCCACTGCAATAAAGGACATCTGCAAGCACTACTCACCCCTTAAAAGCAAACTTAACCAAAGAGTAAACTACAGCTTCTCTGCACAGAACATACCTTAGGGATTTAAAGCTAAGCTAGAAACGCTGATTCTAGGACTCTCACAGTTTCAACTGCTTAACTCGTTTGCTCTCATGCATCCAAATTCACGGCTTTGTGATCCACCTGAAAGAACTCGGGCATTGTTCCCCTTCCTCCCTCCACCCCAAGCCACTCATCCATACAATCGGTAGTGGTGGTGTACTACTCACAAACTTATTCAACACTACGTTCTTCTAAAGACTTCCTTCTAAAGACTTCTACCATCTTAACTACAGACAGTCAAAATACTGCTCATGGACACTGGTATCTATTTACTTAAAGACTAAAGGTGCCTGAGTGTCACCTGATCACTTCCTTTATATTAGTATTCCCATTTCCTCACGTCTGACTTGTTTTTTGGGTTTTTTTTTAAGACCAAGGAAACAACAGATTTTGCCCTTTGTTTATGACTGCACATACCACTTAAATACCCTGGGATATGCTAAGAATCAAACCGAAGCAAACCTCAAGTTAACCGGTAACTTCCAGAGTAGAAAAAGAATGTCTCAAAAAGGACTGAGGATGGCTCGCATTTCTGGTGACTCAGAAGACTGCCTTAAGCCAACCGAGGTAGACAGTGGTTGTCAGAGTCATCAGTTCAGGTAATTTCCTTATCACTCGGACTTGCGGCTCCCATGTTTTGGTAGCTTGGGGTGCTACAGCCAGCTGCCAACATTCCTGACAAACCAGCGGGCATCCCTAACGCTGAACCTCCCCAGCGCGGGCCTTTGCCACCAGCCACCCCTCGGGGTGCTGCGGAACCGCAGCCTGCGGG
>NW_010294571.1:0-552 GCF_000700745.2 Antrostomus carolinensis
GGAGAGGGGAGAGGGAAGGGGCGGCTGCTGCTGAGCTGTAGCGGGGCCCTTCTCCTCTGCCAGCCCACGGCCGCTGTCCCGACTCGGAACTGCTTATTGGACTGAGCAGAGGGAGATAAACTGAAATGAATACACTGCCAGAAGGACACGGAGGTGCTGGAGCGTGTCCAGAGAAGGGCAGTGAAGCTGGGGAAGGGTCTGGAGAACAAGTGTGCTGAGGAGCAGCTGAGGGAACTGGGGTTGTTTAGCCTGGAGAGAAGGAGGCTGAGGCGAGACCTCATCGCTCTACAACTACCTGAAAGGAGGGTGCAGTGAGGTGGGGGTCGTTCTCTTCTCCCAGGTAACAAGTGACAGGATGAGAGGAAACAGCCTCTGCCAACAGAGGTTTAGATCGGATCTGAGGAAAAATTTATTCACCAGAAGGGTTGTCAAGCATTGGAACAGGCTGCCCAGGGCAGAGGTGGGGTCCCCATCCCTGGAGGGATTGAAGAGACGTGTAGCCACAGTGCTGAGGGACATGGGTTAGTCGGGGACTTGTCAGAGTTGGGCTCA
>NW_010294571.1:568-10912 GCF_000700745.2 Antrostomus carolinensis
TTGGAGGTCTTTTCTAATCTTAATGATTCTGTGATTCTACTCTCTACCTAGGCCTGAAGGGACTACAGCAGCAACAGCCTCCACAGTGAGGGATGCCCTGCCAAGGCCTCACCGCCCATAAAAATTTTGGTTTTTATACCTATCTCTTTATTGGCTGATTTCTTAATGAGATGAAACTGACAAGATTGTGCTGTCAGTCTATCTGCCTATTCTCCTAATGGATTCTTCATGTCTTGCCCATTTTCACTTAAATCACAGAATCAGTAAGGTTGGAAAAGACCTCCAAGATCATCCAATCCAACTGTCAACTCATCACCACCATGCCCTCTAAACCATATCCCTCAGTGCTACATCTACACATTTCTTGAACACCTCCAGGGATGGTGACTCCACCACTTCCCTGGGCAGCCTGTTCCAATCCGTCAGAGGAAAAGAAGTCTTTCAGATATGACATTCCTTCAGAGAAAACTCAGCAGCTGGGTTTGCACCGAGGAGAGTAGTAAAAAGGAAATTTATACCTGTGAGAGGGGTCAGGTACCCGAAGCTCAGCTTGCCATCCCGCTCCAAGGCATATCCACCAGCTGGGCAGTCATGTCTTCTGTGCTGGCCCACCAGCCAGCACACCTGTCCCTAAACCAGGCTGCTGTTTGCCCACCAGCCAGCACACCTGTCCCTAAACCAGGCTGCTGTTTGCCCTCCAGATGGGGTGGCATGGGAAATAGATGGGGGGAGAGAGTGATAGCGTCTATACGGGGAGCTGGGAGTACTGTTGCTTCACAGCTGGGCTAAGATGTAGGGGACACATCTGTAGGAAACTTGACCTCAGTCATTCTGCTGTGCAGAACAACACAGTATTCAATTTAAGTGGATTGCTTAAGCCCTGGATGTAAATTGTTGTCATTTCACATTTAATTTTAAATGAATTGGTTTTTTGTAAATAAAAAATGTATTTAACATTTCTTTTGCCTGGGCAAAGTCTTGCTTTATTGAAGCTCACCCAATGCTGCTGCTGCGAAGATTGCTTTTCTTGCACACTGCTGTAAGTCTCTACCATTTATGTTCTCCCTGTGCTGTTCCCCCCATGATCATGGCAAACCCACCCTTGTCTTCCCCTCCGTAAAACAAAACAACCTTCACTGCTCTGCTAAAAGCTCCAGCAAATACAATGCCATGGACAGGAAAGAACTAATCTCTGCATCAACCATGGAACAATGAGAGAAACCAAGAATTTCGTGGTATGACCTGGGGGTTGCAGACAGCAATTGTTTTAAAGCTTGGTACTACTTTATGCATTATGCTTTGCAATCCTCCCTTGGGTCACAGTAGGAACTTGTGATGTAGGAACAACTTGGGCAAGGCTTGTCTGCCTCCATCTGTCTTGGAGGCAGGGAGAAGCTGGACCTGCTGGAACTGCCCTGTGCCGGCAGCTCTGCTAACTTCCTCGCAGTCAGAGCTTAATTGTAAAAACTGGCACCCTGTGTCAGTTCCCAGGCAGAAGCAGCAGGTCAGCTGGAAAGGCAACAGCCTACACTAATCTGTATTTTTACCTGTGTGCATATATGCTTTCAAGACTGGAAAATGAATGTACAACAAGCCAGATCAAGTGTCTGCAGAGGAGCCGAACAGCACATGTTTCTGTGTAGGCTGGGAGGGCTGAATCTCCAGGACTGTCTCCCTCAGGAGCTTTCCAAAACCAAATGCAGTTCCTCTGCTTCCCCTTCAACCACTGTCACCAAAACGGGTGGATCAGAAACCACCACGAGCCTTTTTCTCTCAAGAAAGCAAGTACAGATTGGAGAGCAGAGCATAGATCAGAATTTCATGGTGCCAGCAGATCTGAGCCTTTTCAAGGTCACAATGTTGATGTTTTAAACAGAGCTGTCAAAAGCTGGGGGGTGTTTTGAATTAAAAACAAATTGGACTGTTTAAATGAAAAAAAAAAAAAAAAAAAAAAATTTAACTGTCTCTACCGAAGCATGGAAGGGAGGTGGCGGGCATCTTAGCAACCCCTGCACACAGATTTATTGAGGGCAGTGATGGAGGAAAACAATGTGAGACTGGATTTGTAAGAAGCAGGCACCGGGCTGCCTTCACAGTCAAAGGTCTGCCTTTCTCATTTTCACACGTCTGCCTGAGAAATTAAATTGAATGCATTTAAAAAAAAAAAAAAAAGACAAACACCATCTTCAACAGAGCTTGAAATTAAGTTTGTGTGAGAGCCTCTGGATTGTCCCAGGGGAGCGAGCTTCTCTTCCTCCAAGTGTAATTTCACCTCCAATCAGCCCCGAACGTGACAAGAGACTGAGAGAAGCACCTCGCTCCATTTAATAAGATTCATTCTTGCTTGCTCTTTCTCTTTTCCCCTTCTCCTCCATGCCTTGTCTCCTGGGGCCTGCAGACCTTGAAAATGCAGCAGAGTGGCTGGGAAGCTTGGCCTTGAAAATGCAGGGCCCAAGGAGGGGAGGAACGATGTACTGGTGATATCACAGAGTGGCACCAACCAAGTAGGGTGCTCAGGCAGTGTCGGTCAATGTGTCTCATCCATTGCCCTCCCAGTCCCCAGGGTTTCTATCAAGGGGAGAGGAAGGTAGCATTAGTCCTTGTACAGGCATTGTAGAAGCTTTTAGCCACTACAGCCAAGCAGAGCTGTCCCTATTTTTGGGACAGTGGGACTGTGCTTTCTAGTGGGATGGACATTTCAGGTACCTTTGGCCATGGCAGTTCTTTCTCAGACTTTCGCAGGATCTTGGCTTATAAATGTCACATTGCACTTTAAGCAACACCTTTGTGAATGTGAATTTTTTATTACACAGCTATGGATTTAGCTTGTACTCTAGTATGCTAATTTTTTAGCAATGCTTCCTCAAAAGATTCTTAAAAGTGATTCCATGTTTCTGAAAGGTGGATCCCCTGTTGTTAAAAAAACCAAAACAAAACAGAGAGTAAATCAATGAGAGCACTAGAAATAGGACCTGGGTCTACTAGCTTCTCTCAGGCTTATGGATTAGCCAACAATAGCCTCCTGTCAAATAGTCCCATCCATTCTCCTCTGGTCTGAAGAAAAAGGAAGAACCAAGAGACTAGAGTTTTTTCCCTACCTGACCTCATTGCACTGACATCTGGTCGCCCAGTGAGAGCTCATACGTTTTTCCCAGTGGGTTGTAGCTTACAAGGACCGGGAGAAGCAGTGACTGAAACAGTGAGTTGGTTAGGAAGACTAGACCTTGTAATGCCTCAGCCTGAGCTTCCTTACCTTGTTGGTGCTGCTCCAGGGTGTCTCCCCCTTGTCCACAAGATGCAGTGGGCTGTATTGCAGAGGGCCACAAGCTACTGCCCTCATGTGCTGATCCTCCTCCAGGAGGAAATTGAAAAATGTCTCTTAAGAGGTTTCATGGCCTCCAGAACCAGTTGGGAGAGACTGTGGCACCACATTCCTGCAGGAAATCCCATATGTCTTACCATACTGCTGCCAGGAGCGCTTGTCCTGGCTCTTCCCAGAGGAGAGGACAGTGTGCAGGAGCTATCTGGCCCAACAGAGCTGGAGTGGATACGGTGCAACCTGCAGAGCAGACCTCAATCACGTCACCCAGCAGACCTCCACAGAAATCAGGCAGCCTGCTGACGGCCAGCAGCAGCCTTCTGTGCAATGCAGCTTGCCATTTCACTGAGACAGCTCATGGCACCTTTCCCCTCGCCCTTGTGATGGAGAATTGACTGCCTGCCCTGTGTTTTGACCACCACTCACTTCTGAGTTGTGCTCAGTGCCTTGCTCAGTGCAGAGCAATCTCAGTAGGGATGGTCACCATGTCACCAAAATGACAGCTAGAGATGCCATGAGACTACGGAGTTTAGACTATATTCTCCTGTCTCCTTCTGTCTCTTTCCTTTATCTCCATAATGCAGGCACTAGTCTCAGGGACCTGAAATGTTTTTGTTTCAATTTCCCTTGTAGCATTTGGGTCATATGAAGACTGAAGTGAGGACAACTTGAAATAAGAATAACTGAAAACAGATACATTCTCTGTTCCAGAGTCCACTGTGTTTTCCTGGAAAAGGAGTAAGCACTAGTGCTGCAAGACAAGACAATGGTGCAGTATCGTACTATTCACATCATATTTAATAACGCTCTAGTACCATTCAATATAAATAAATAACCATTAAAAAGTACTTTCTTGACATTCACTTTCCTTCATCAATAGTATTTTCTGCAACAGGAAGTGTTAGTAATATTCACTGGTTGGTGAACTGGATGAATCTCAGAGAACATGAATATCAGATACTAATATGCTAGTAAAAACCAGGCGCTGGGATGCCTTCTCTTCTTTAAATATTTCAAGCTTGATCTGTAGCTTCCCTCCTTAGCGCATTCACTGCATTCACTTTCCCTGAACCCCGTAACTCTGACCACTGCTCTACTTCTGGGCTCTCCCACCCAGCTCTGCTAACAAACAGCCATCTTAACTTCTGGTGTCTGTTACTACTTTTAGGTGATACACCTTGGCCCGCAGCAGTCCTCGCTGTCCTTAGGCTGCTCTACAAGGAAAAGAGTATTTGTGCTGAACAGGTCCAAATGTCTGTTAGCCTGGAATATCAGCCACACTATCCATACAAGCTCTTGGTCCTGCACAATTTAGTGACTGGCCGACTTTCTTGATTCACAGAAACTCTCTTCTACAGGGCCAGGCTGGTGCCAGAATGGAGATGGTGCAATAGGGCTGGTCGTGAGAGCAGGCTCCGACCAGTACTGAACTGACAGTGTAGCACGTATCACTGGAATCCAGGTCCCCAGTGGGAAAAACAGGAATAATAATTTTGCTTTCTTATAGGGATGCAGAGAGAAAAGCTCTCTAAAAACAGGGGGGGGGGGCCATCCTTTGCAACGGAAATGGGCCCTTGCTATAAGCACCCATCAGCACTGCCAAAACCCTATGTAGGACCTGTGTGAGATTAAAGGCCAGGGAATTAATCACCATATCCCCTCCTGTTCATACGGGCAGAAACCCTGCCCATCTCGGAGGAGAAAATGGAGGATCATAAATCAGCTCCTTTATTCCCTCGCTCTTGCGCATTCATCAAAATCACAAAGAAGGGGACTTAATCTTGGTTTAACATTGGGCAGAAGCATTAAGCCCATCTGCCTTAATGGTGGCAGGGATGGGTTGGCAAAGCCTACTGTGGAGTGCAAAGCCTGTTACCTCCTGCAGAGGACAGGACACAAAACTCTGACAAATGGAGAATGAAAGTGTTTTGTAGAAGCCAGGCTTCCTTCTTGCTATCCAGTGCCAGTAAGCCAGACCCTTGCTCTGTAAGGACCTTTCTAGGGCCCAGAGAAGACACTGCTTTCACGGCCCATTCAGTATTTCTTCATGCTGAGGTGGCTGGCAGGGTGGTCTTGTAGTGCTGGGTGTGCCCATCCAAAAAAGACCCCAGCCAAAACCTCACTAAATGTCTCTATTTGCTGCCTATTCTTTGATTTCTCCCGCTTCCCTCTCTGATAGGAGGCATCTTACCCCCTTTGCCCCCTCCTGTACTTTAGCCCCTGTCCTACAGCAGGATGCACAGCTGCTCATTCCCCGTTTGAGGGAACACGGACCAACTCTCTTTCTCAAATACCCTTCAAAGAGCTCCCTTCACAGGGGCTTCCCAAGATCCCATGGGGACTATCTGCTGAGACACTCCTTTGCACATGTTTTTACCTCGCTATGATTGCTCTGGAGCCAGAAACTTAGTGTCACCCATGTCTCTTGCATAAAGGAACTGCAATTTCCTTCACTGAACTCCCCTCCTTGCTGTGTTTCTGATTATTTTGCTAGTTTCAGACACCATTGTAAAGAAACCCCAGCGAGTGCAGAACATACGACATTCATCGGTGAACACCAAGCTCTACTGTCCTGGGGTGAGGGGAGAAAATATTCTTTCTTCATGAACACGTCAGGTCATCTAAGCTAAAAACCAAAACTAAACAAGGAATAGGCAGAGAAGAATTCTCGTATAAATAAATCAACAAATAAATAAGTTTCCTGCCAGCCCAACATTTCCTGGGTGGGGAATGATGATTCAATTGCTCATAACTTTCCCCCAGCTGTGAAATCCTCAATGTGTTTTGAATGCCTGAAGCCTTGTTTCTCATGGCCTGAGTGAAGATGGTGTTCAAGATATGCTTAGAGGGGTTTCTGGGTCATTCAAGGAATCTTCCTGGAAAAGTCACAGTGACACCACTCCCCACGCACACACATGGCACCAACACTTGTGCTTTTAATCCAGTGCATCCTTTCTTCAGTCCTCATTTGTCACCTCCTCCTTTGTGGGCTGCCTTCCACCTGGCCATCTTCCTGTTTTATTGAGGGAAAGGGAAACCCTTCCACAGGACGCTGTCTCCTCTCTCTTCACAGCGCCACACATGCCTTTCAAAGTTCAACTGGAAAACCTTGTTACATTTGCTATTTCAGTTGTCATCTACGTGCTCAAGATACATTTCCCGATGATGTCTCTCCACATTCCTCGATGTTCTCACAGGAGATGAATGCAGGCTGAGGGTTCCTCTTCTCTGAGCACTTCTCACCCACCTCCACAGCAGAGAAGTGTCTTCCTCGCTGAAGGTCTAGGAAGCAAGTCTGTATATGTAATTTGAGGCTACTGAAGCACCTGATGGTGCTGCAGCAGGGTTCCAGGACAGGAACAACATTTTCAAGTCCACCCATCTTTCCCCCTGCTTTCTGGTCTCTGCAGCGAGACGTGGAGGTACAGTACATGCCAGGTCTCCCTGAGCGGGAGAGGAACTTTATCCAGAGGGCTCTGGGCCTGGGGATCTGGGATGGCATTTTCCAAAACAACCTTAAGCGAGAGCAGTTCAAGTTCTCAGCCGAGGTGTAGGCACCAGATCTCTTCTGAACTCCCAAACCCCAAACGAGGAGCTTCTGCACAGCTCCCTCTCCAACACTTGAAGGCTGACTGGTGAAGGTATCTGAGTGCATCCTTCAGAGGGAGAGCCTGTCATGCGCTAGCTTTGTTTTAAAGCTGTTTTGAGAGCATCCCAGCCTCAGGCTGACAGATCCACATTTGTGCTTTTGCGACAGCTCCTGTCCTTGAACCACTGCAGCTCGCAGCTGCTGTGCTGAAGCTCACGTTTGATGATATGCCAGGAGGGATCTTCAGAGGCACCTGCACCCATCCTGGATTTCAGCCTCTATGCTGGCACAGCCGAGAATGGAGATCGCATCTAATAAATTTTTACGAATGGTTAAAAACACAGAGCCCGCAGGGGAAGGGAAGCACTCCTCTCCCAGGTGGGGAACGGGAGCCAGCACACAAAGTCAAAGGTGAAGAGCTGTAGGATCGCAGGGCACCATGTCAGCTCTGTCCCTGCTTTGTTACCACCCTTTGGGCAGTGGGAGCTGAGCGGTGTGGTTACGTTTTGGGGGCGTCTATCATCCTCCGGCGGTGGAGCAGAGGGCCAGGCAGAACAGGCAGTG
Source organism: Antrostomus carolinensis (assembly GCF_000700745.2). NCBI lineage: Eukaryota > Metazoa > Chordata > Aves > Caprimulgiformes > Caprimulgidae > Antrostomus > Antrostomus carolinensis. The sequence goes on from NW_010294571.1 coordinate 8,041, forward strand.
TGTGCAGCTGCTGGGGGTGCTGACAAACTTCGGGAACCATCACTGCCTGCTGCCTCTGTCAAAACAAACACAAAATGGATTTCAGTGGGGACCAACTTTTTAGCAGGGCCTGTAGCAATAGGACAAGGGGTGATGGTTTTAAACTACAAGAGGGGAGATTTAGACTAGATAAAGGAAGAATTTTTTTCCAATGAGGGTGGTGAAACAATGGCCCAGGTTGCCCAGAGAGGTGGTAGAAGCTCCATCCCTGGAAACATTCAAGGTTGGGCTGGACAGGGCTCTGAGCAACCTGATCTAGTTGAAGATGTCCCTGCTCACTGCAGGGGGGTTGGACTAGATGACCTTGAAAGGTCCCCTCCAACCCAAACCATTCTATGATTCTATGAGGTAAGACGGAGATAGAGGTGTTGGTATCACATCCAGTACAATAGGACAGGAGATGCATTTCCAGCAGGGCTGTCCCCTGGCTCAGGTACTGGCATCAGTGACCATGTTCCTCAACCACACTACACAGAGCTTCGGGCTGGGATATGGCTGAAGAGCTGCTTGTTCTATCTGCACTGCAGAGTCCTAGCTAGGATATTTTATTTATGAATTATCAAAAGTTTTTGAAGCATTTTTTTCACCAGTAAAATCATTATTTTAACATCTCTGATTTTTTTTTTTTAAAGAAAAAGCAGGAGGATGAGATCTGAGGATCTCTGTTCAGTCTGTCTGCAAGCTTTGAAATGCAGGTGAACTTCTTTCCCTGTTTCCAAATACCACAAGGCAGCAGGTGTCCTATGCTAACCTAAGCAAACTCTTCTCTCTTAGATGCCTGTAAATAGATGTTAGCAATACGAATAGGTACTTTTCATAACATCAGTCTTGAGTGAGAGTTTTCAGGGCTTTAATGAAGAAAAATATGAAGTGAAATTAATTTCCATCTCCTGCTCTCAGAAGCCAAAGCCTGTGTTTCGAGGGGGTTTCAATACAGTCAGCAGGGACGTACGCTGTCATTGCTTTTAGGTGCTCTGTGGTCCCTGTTGCAATAGAGACAATCCCAAGGACTTCCCCCATCTTCCACATTCCCTTCCTACTCTGCACGTCCCCACAGTGTTTCTCAGAGACCAGGCTTATGGCCATTTTCCACAGTATCTCCACAGTGAAAGCCTTTGTCCAGCTGAAGATGGGCTCTGAGACCCCCTTTTTGTCCCTCCTACTCCTCCACTTTGCACAAAGAGGCTGGGGAAGTAGCTGAGGATCTCACCCCTGATTTTCAATCCCAGCCCATCTTAGATCCTGCCTAATGGTTCTCAGGGCAGCAAAACAAGTAGAATTTCTAGTGCAGAAAAGAAAAACACTTTCCTTTTTTTAAACGTTGAGCTCTTATTTTTCTTTTTCTTCTCTCTCATGAAAAGCAAAACTGTGAGTCTGGGGGAGAAAACTCTCCCTGCCAAATCAGAGCACTTTCCTGATGTGTCTTATTGCTAACCCTTTGCAGATCTGCTCTGATGTGGCAGGGGGGGGGTTTTTCCCCACTCACAAACCCCCCGACTCACAAACATGGCTGTGGTTCAGCTGCACACAGCTAAGGGTGGTGGGAACGCGGGCAAGGAAGAGAGTGGACTCCAGCTGGGTCAGAAGAGCTGCTATTTATGCAGCACCCATTGAAGCCCAGTCAGTTCACATGATCTGCAGGTCCCTTTATACTGTGTCTGTGGTGATCCACCAAGTAGGCACACGTGCTAAGCAGCCATGTAAGTGGTCCTACTGATAAACAGAGCACCAAATCCTGCACCAAGCAATGTCTGCCTGGCTCACATCCGCAGGTGTTAAAGGGGAAAGAGGCCTCTGGGAGGTCTGGGACTTGACCAGCTCGATCTAATCCTCAACGAGGACTAATTGCCAAGAGGGAAAGACAGAAATATTCTCCCTAGTGTGTCTAAGAACAGAACATTCTCAGGGGAGCAATTTTACCTCTTTTTTTTTTTTTTTTCTTCCCCTCAGCACTGGCTTATCTAGATGATGTCTGTCAAGGTTCTGAAGCTCAGCAGCCGTGATGGTAGAGACCTACGCAACTCACTGTAGCCGTCAGCAGATATCTCAGCTTAAAACTTAAAGGGGGGAAATCTAATGATTTTGCTTGACTTCCCTGTCAAGCAGTTTACTTTGCAGGTGTCTCCTGGAGTGGAGCCACCTCCTCACTTGGCAGGTGCAGAAGGGATTGTGGTAAAATTCTCTGCTCATGCAAGTTGAAAGCTCCTTCAACATCTACAGAGCTGGCCCAGCCAAGACCCTTGCTTTAAAGCATCCTGAGAGGATGGCTTAGATAAGAGTGCAAGTTCTCCTGGGTGGCAGTGTCTCCATCTCTCAGACTGGTCACTTCCCTTCCTCACCATAAATGACTTATGGGGAGCCATTCCCATGAGAATCCATAGCAGGTATGTGGCATTTCTCATGGAGGATAGCTGAATGTTTGGCTTAGGGGGGAGAAGGTGAGGACAAAAGTGCCAATACATCAGTGCCACATCTATGATAACATCGCATCCACATTCTGCATCTGTAGTGGAGCAGTCAGCCCCTCCTCTGACAAGCAGGCAAGGCAAGTCTAATCTGTCTGAGTTTTTATAAGCTTGATCATCCTTTACAAAATAAGTGGTAACTCCAAACTGTTTAACTGGATTCTGAGTCCTTATGAGCTCAGTTTGGTCAATGGTAGCTTTAGCCTACTGCAGACCCAGCATGGATGGGTAAGTAAAAGGAGCTTGTTACTGCTAGTGGATTTCACAGCAGCACAGGTTAAAAGGGGGGCTGCTGCCTAAGCAGAGGTGTCTAGCATCATTTATGGGTTGCTAGGATATGAGTGTCCTGGTTTTTAGCTGAGACAGAG
>NW_010294572.1:0-11283 GCF_000700745.2 Antrostomus carolinensis
ACCAGCTTCTCTAGGAGAATGCTGTGGAAGATGGTGCCAAAGGCCTTACTAAAGCCCAGGTAGACAACAACCACTGGCTTCTCCTCATCTACTAGGCAGGTCACCTGGTCACAGAAGGAGATCAGGTTGGTCAAGCAGGACCTGCTTTTCATGAACTCATGCTGGCTGGGCCCAATTCCCTGGTTGTCCTGCACATGCCGCGTGAGTACGCTCAAGGTGAACCACTCCATGATCTTCCCTGGTACCAAGGTGAGGCTGACAGCCCTGTAGTTCCCCAGATCCTCCTTCTTGTAGATGGGTGCCACACTGGCAAGCCTCCAGTCTTCTGGGACCTCCCCTATTAACCAGGACTGCTGATAAACGATGGAGAGTGGCTTGGCAAGCTCCTCTGCCCGTTCACTCAGCACGCTCAGATGGATCCCACTTGGCCCCATAGACTTGTGAGTATCCAGGTGGCACAGCAGGTCATTAACTGCTTCCTCCTGGATTATAGGGGGTTTACTCTGCTCTCCATCTTCCAGATCAAGGAGCTGCATACCCTGAAGATAACTGGTCTGACTATTAAAGACTGAGGCAAAGAAAGCATTAAGTACCTCAGTAATTTTTCCTACAACTGCAAGCAGCAGCACTGTCCAGAAAAGATCTTGCAGCTACAGTAAAGTGCAGGGTAGCAGAAAACTACTACCACCAGATGAAGAAGTAGAAATAATGAGCAAACCACGGAATAGCACACCTGAATTTCTCCCATGGTCTGAGGGATAGAAAGACATGGCTGTTTTCTACTAGACTTTGACGATAGATGCCCAACAGTCTTTTGATACAGATCTCTGTTTAACAGGTTAAGCCTTTTAAGGTTTAAAGCCTCATGAAATATGTTTTTAAACACATACACACACACAAAAAGCCTTAGAGGAGAACCACTCCAGTTTTGCACCAAGTCAGAACACAAACCATTCCCACTGTAGAGGCCCCATGTACCAATAAGGACTAGGGTCCAGCTCCCAGCACTTGAGCAGCACTGAAGTTTTCATTTCCTAGAAGGAACGTACAACACATCTGCAGAGCAAACGATCGCCAAAGTTAAGAAATTACCCTGTATAGTCAGACAAAATTAAGTAAATATGTGACTCCTACTTACTGGCAACCTTCTCCCTGGTATCCAGCGACAGGATGTGCAGAAATGGTTCAAAGCTGCATCAGAGGAGGTTCAGACTAGGTATTAGGAAACACTGCCTTTACCAAAGTTTCCAGTCGAACAATGGAACAGGCTTCCTAGAGAGACAGTCAATACCCCAAGCCTGTCAGCATTTAAGAGGCATTTGGACAATGCCCTTATTAATATGTTTTAACCTTTGGTCAGCCGTGAGTGATGAGGCAGTTGGACTACACGACCATTGTCGGTCCCTTCCAACTCAAAATATTCCATTCCATTCATAGATTAATATTCCTTTACAGCAAAATATCTTTATCTGAATGAATGCTCCTAAACTGAAGTTCAGAACTTTCTTTTCAATTCTTAGGTTTTTTTTCTGATATATTAGCAAAAGGTCCATGTGCATAATCAAGCAGTTATTTCCAGTGCTGCCTCGATGCCTACTTCTAGAAGTGACCATCTCTGAACACACTCAGGTGCTCTCTTGCCATCAAATTTAAGGAGCTTACAGAAAAAAAAACAGTCGGTTGAGACACATTAAATTACTCCTCAACAACTCTATTCTGTCTCAAAGCAAGAGTAAAACCAGTTAGCGTCAACAGCAGCGTAGGAAAACCGGTTTTATCTGACATCGAAACAGACTGGGAAGTTCAGGGGGTCAGCTGCCATGCCTGAGGTGCAGGGCTGACTACATCCCACGTCCGCCTTGGGAACCACCCAACCACCACTGACATGGCAAGGTCCACAGTGCCCCAAATTGTACACAGGATTCCCGCCTCTCATCCTGCAACCTCAGTTGCAGTGCACAGCCCTTGGCCAAACCACCACTTGCACCGACCACTGGTCATTTGCACTGGTCAGCGAGGGACTGGTTAACAGTATGAATTTCACAAGCCCGCAATTACAAAACAGATATGAGCAAGTACTCCGTTGGCAATTACAGCTGCAGCTTTATTTTATTTATTCAGTATAAGAGAGCAGAAGTTGCAGTTATTCAGAGGTTTTCACAACCATAATTGTCAACTGTAATTGTTGTTAATCTTTCCCATGAAGTGGAGACAGACAGACACCACCCATCTTTTGAGAAGAAGATAGTGTCCTGCAGGGTATGATAGTGTCCTGAAGGCAGACAATGACAGTATTGTCTGCCTTCTCCCTCCTGTGTGAAATATACAGGTATTGGGATCAGCCAGCAGCATGGAAGAAGAATGAAGGAATGACTCAGCTGGTTTTTTGGGGGGTTTTTTGGGGGGTTTTTCTTTTTTGGAAGATACATCTGCAACAGGATTGTGCCATGACACCGCTATTTCTTTACCCTCCCTGGGAGCGGGTGCAGCTTCCAAGTACCAGCTTAAGGAAGTGCTGTATTTAGACTTCACGGCGCCCAAATCAGCTGATACACAAAGCACCCTGTCCACCTCACTGAGCATCATTCAGGCTGTAGCACTAAGAAACGAAGTGTTGAGTTTCACAGGGCAATATTAGGTTTCATAAACAAGTTATCAGAACAGATAAGAAAGCAGCATTTTGTGATGTGCTAGAAACATTGCAAAAGATACATGAAAGCTTCCCAGGTCTCTTCCTTTGCTAGATGGAGGTCTACCCGAGACCTCTTGCTTAGGTGTGGAAACTTTTTATTCCTCTTTTTGCTGCAGAAATTGGAGACTAAGTCTGCTAACCAAGAAGTACATTCCCCTGACTTTGTTCTGCCAAGTGTACTGGAAGACATTAACTTAGTGTCCCAGTAACCTGAGAACAGGCAATGCAGAGGGACGCTGAAGTTCAGAAACGAAACACAGGAAGTACTGATGCTGCAACAGGCACTCCCTAACACCTAAGGCAAAAGCCCCTGAAGTCAGGACAGTGAAGATCAGTTTCACATTTGCAGTTACCTTCAAACAAATGCCCAGACTGAACTTGGGCATAAGGCTGAACCTGAAGACCAGACTGTAATGGCATCTGCTATCTGTTCTAATGCAAAATACAGTAAATCAAGTCTGTCTTACCTCTTACCCCAAAACTCACCTTAGCTACAAACACCTTCAAGGTTTCTTGGCAGGAAGAAAACATAAGAATCATTTTCGTTCCTTAAGAGATGTTATTTTTTTTCATTAAAAAAGTAAAAATCAATGTCAATCTCCAAAAGTTCACCAGGCACCATATTTATATTTATATATATATATACACACACACACACACACACACACACACACAGACAGCAACTGCTGATAGATGACATTTTAAGAGCAGCATAAAAAGACTGTACTAAGTTGCTAGAACAGAAAGAATTCAGCCAAGATTTCTGAAGGAAAACATCAAACTGCCAAGCTGTTAATTGCCATATATACCCTGTCACACCTAAATTGATTTGGACATAGCGAAAGATGGTTAAGTCAGATCAGTTTTCAGAAGTGAGTTTCAGGGAACTGAAAAAAATCAGGAAGTTACTTCTTTACTGAAAGAACTAGGTTAAACGAGGTAACACAGACATGAATAACAAATAAGAAGGCATGAGGAAGAGTCAGTACAGCTTTTGCAGAAGTTACGACTCAAAGCTACCCAAGCTTTATGATACTGTATGGACAAAGACACATTTGGACATTGTACCTAACTAAGGACTCTTAAAAGAACCTGAGCTGCTGTAGTTTACAGGATTCCCCCTTAACACCCAACTGAAGGGTAAGAATTAAAGGTAAGAAAACAAGAGATTGTTTTTTCTATACAAGGAGTCTCCAAAATGACTGTAGTGCCCATTCTCTTCAACATATCTATACGCTCTCTGAAACCTGACAAACAAGGAGGTGACACAAAGTTTGCTGGCAGTATGATGTGTTCAGTCATCGGAGCTGGAGCTTCACGCAAAGCACAGTGGAATGATCTCATGATCACGAGCAAATAGGCAACTAAAAGGGCAACGCCGATTTAATTTTCACAAACTCAAGCTAACGTGCAAAAAGAAAAATAACCCTGCCTGTATCTTCTGCTGAAGTAAGTGTCAGGAGTCTGAAGTCTTGTTTGAAAGTACCATCTTGGAGTGAGGGGGAGGAAAAAAAAAATGATACCTCACAAGGAAATACAGTATTAATAATTAAGGAACTGCCACAAGCAAAGCAGAATCATGACAAGTCATTAAACCCAGGGCACACCCACTTCTTGAAAACTGTGGGCCATTATGACACTAACAGGGTAAAATAGAAAGAGTATAGAGAAGAGGAATTCCTAAAGCAGAAACTAACAGACCTGGATCATATCTCTGCAGAGAAGGACCTGGGAGTCCTGGTAGACAGCAAGTTAACCATGAGCCAGCAGTGTGCCCTCGTGGCCAAGAAGGCAAATGGTATCCTGGGGTGCATTAAGTTGTGACCAGCAGGTTGAGGGGTTATCCTGCCTCTCCACTGTGTCCTAGTGAGGCCACAGCTGGAGTACTGCATCCAGTCTGGGCTTCCCAGTCCAAGAAGTACAAGGAACTACTGGAAAGAGTCCAGCTGAGGGCTACAAAGACACTTAGGGGACTGGAGTATCTCTCTTATGAGGAAAGGCTGAGACACCTGGGTCTGTTTAGCCTGGAGAAGACTGAGAAGGGATCTTATCAATGCTTATAAACAACTAAAGGGCAGGTGACAAGAGGATGGGGAAAGACTCTTTTCTGTGGTGCTCAGTGACAGGATAAGTGACAACGGGCACAAACTGGAGCACAGGAAGTTCCATCTGAAGATGAGGAAAAACTTCCTTACTTGGAGGGTGACAGAGCACTGGAAGAGGCTGCCCAGAAAGGTTGTGGAGTCTCCTTGGAGATATTCAAAGCTCACCTGGATGCAATCTTGTGTAACCTGCTCTACACGTACCTGCTTTGGCAGGGGGGTTGGACCAGATGATCTCCAGAGGTCCCTGCCAACCCCTGCCATTCTGTGATTCAGCGTGGAGAAGAAGAGAGACAGCTGAGGGAGAAGAGGACAGGCATCTAGTCAGTTATGGAGAATACACACAAAGTGGCCAGAGAAAGACCATTCCCTCTCAAAAGGAAGAGGGAGGTAAGACATCTGAAGTGGACAGGAAACATGAAAGTCATTTCCAAGGGGTGACTGTACCTATCAATGTATTAAAATACTAATTCAGGCGAAGCACTGGAGAAAGCTTGTCAAGGGATAGTGACTATAGTAACAGAGACGCACACTGCAGAGAACTGCAGCGCTACTCTCCATGAAGCAGAAGGGCCTAAAAAAAGCAGAGGAGAGCTCCTTGGAGGAGCTCTTTTCTACCTAAGCAACTGCTATCACTGGCCCAGAGACAAACAAAATTGTTCCTGGCCAACCTGTGGTCTGATGCACTACAGCTATGCTTATCAAGAGGAACAGCCATAACTATGCCCTTTTTCCCCCCACGGAGCCCTGTACCAACTCCATTTTCAAACAGAGAAACCGAGGCAGCTGGAAAGGATTTGGAGGTCACCCAGCAGGCCCCAGGCAACAGCAGAAGGCAGGTTTCTGAGCCACAAGCTCTGCGTTGAAGATGATGTGGCTGCCAGCCCCAGGTCCCTCTGCTCCAGGTCTGATCCCACACCAGAGACAGCAGGACAGAGGGCTACGTGCCCCACAGCTAGGCTCATTAACGTAGCCCTTTCACATGAACTAAGTTCACAATTCAAATTAATATAATGATTTTTTTTTTTTTGGTAAATTAATATCCTTGGCTGTGAATTGTGGGCGCTTGACATGAACCTAACTGGGATGGTGAGGGAGAGCTGGAGTGACAGCCACAACACAGAGAGGTCCAGAAGCACAACCTCAGCACTGCCACGCTGCATCTTCCAGAAAATACTGCATCAATTTAACAGATTTGCACCTTTAACAATTTGGCACAGACCTAAAAACTACAGTTGCTAGGCATCCTCCATGTAACATTTACTTTTAACAGCAAGTCCCGCAGGCTGCTGCAGTATCCAGAAGATAGATTCCATGTAGCTTGCGAGTTGACAAGCACGTGCCCAAATGCTGGCTCTTTACAACACAAAACACGAACTGCTTTGCCAGGTGCCTCTCCCACGATTTCCATGGGATTTTATTATATAGAGGATGTGACACGTTTCAGCACTGCGTACGAAAGGTGACATTTTCATAATGGCTATCTGGGAAGTCTCTTTCTTTGCATTTCAGGCCAGGACAAGAGCAAATCGAAATGTAAGATTTTAAAAAACATGAAGCTTCCTGCACAAGTCTGATGAAGTCCTCCTGAAATCACAACGCAAGTTCAACACCATACTGAAAGCTGTAAAGAGATCACAGCTGAACAAGGCCTTCAGCTCCTCTTTTAGCAGCTTTTTATATTGAATAAAACGAAATGCTGCTTTCAAAATAGCATGCGAGTCACAACACCAAAAGGATTCTAGCTTTTTCATATTCTCAAAATAGCATTCTAGAAAGATGTTTACCAAAATAGAAGTTTTAGGTGCATTCAGCTTTCATCTCAAGCGTCAGCGCAAGTCTGTCCAATGCAGTATTTGCATAAGGCTACATAGACAACTCAGCCCTGTTGAGCAGCAGAGAAATGCTACCAAATGCAACTAATCATTTGAAAGCCCTCCAAGACCAGAGGATTTGGATGCTGGAGGGTTCTTGTTCCTTCCCCACCACCCCACATGCCCTGCGCACAGAGAAATTCAGATTCTTTTAACTCACTTCATTGAAATATGAGCAATCTAATAAAAGGTGGCAGCAAGCAGCAGCATCAAAAATAAAACCACCAGAGAGAAACTACTGAAGTGTATAGTAATTGATCCGTTTCAGGCTCTTAAACATGCAAGTTATTTTCACGGTACTTTTTGACCCAGGAAGGCAAGCAGTAGCAGTACATCTCAGGAACCGTACTCCCTTCTCCTCCATCCCCAGGAGGCAAATCAGGGGCAAAGCGACCGTCTTCAAACTGGCCCCTCGGCTGCCCAGATTCACCCTTGCTGAGCCTCGGCAGGGCAGGGTGAAGCAAAGGAGGGCATCGCACAGCAGCTCTCACCTCCCACTCCCTACCTTCTAGGAATTTCCCAAGCCACCGCGGGAGCATTAGGAGCTGTAATGCTATTAAACACTGCAATATTGAAAGCTGAACTAAAGCACACAAAAAGTCTGCCTTAAATTTTTTTAACCTCTGGAAAAGTGTCTCGGGAACTCAGTGATGAAGCAGCATCAAAAACGGCAACTCCACAAGCAAAACAGCCGAGTTCACTTGCATATTGCAGGCTGCCTGCTACTTCATATTACTGATTGCAGAGCAACAAGTTATTCTCTCCCTAATTGGGTCCCAGTCTAAAATAGTCCTGTTATTTTTAGTATAGTACTTAAGTATCTGAACTGTGCCCTGTACTGCCAAAGCTGGCATGCATCCCTGGCCATACCAGGAATTCCAATATTAAACAAGAACACACATGCCACATATCCACGCCGACTTTTGTTCTTCTGTGTTGTCTTTAGTGGAAGACTTTAAAGACTTTAAAAACTAACAGCCAGACAAAAATGGCACAGGCTTATATGCTAATTCTGCATTTAAAGCCTCTCCACCAGCTACTGTGTGACAGGAGAATCAACCCAGCAAGGGAAGAGCGAGAGTTGTGATACCACTGGTTAGTTAAAGAAACAGACAATCAGTTTGCTCTTAGTAGGGCATGGATAGAAGATAACAACGGGATTATTTCGTTTGTGTTTTTCTTGTTATGAGTCTGTACAAGTGCTGGGGTATTGGAGGAGAGGAGCAATCTGAAATGCATCTTGTAACTCATCCCTCTTCAGTCCCCTTCCACAGTGCACATACACTATGGATAAATTTAAACCAGTCAAGAAACAAAAGGCCTGTGTTAAGTATGTTTACACACACAGAAGGAGGATTATGTAAGCTCTGTCTAACAAACAATATGCTGCTTCTGCAGAAGAAATGAGGGATGATCAAAGCAAGACTTGTTCATGTTTCCAAGTCAGTCTTCCCACCTTCCATCAAAGGGGTGACAATTGTCCTGCAGCATGTTAATTCTGGAGTACATAAAGCAGAACAAAATCTGAAATAACCACAGGCTGTTCCAACAAAGACTCCATGAGCTTACTCTGCTTACCTTGGGCTTTTATCGTAAGCTCTTTTTTGTTAGACCCAGAACAAGTTCCTGTGAGGAATTTACTCAGCCCTTTTATCAAGTACTTTGCAGAAAGGAAGTAAACTGTATGAAGGAATTCTCAAGACAAGATCCTAACCTGAAAGATGGCTGCCAGTCAACAGGAATTTGTTAGTCTTTATTACCACTAGACCATCTGTTCTTGAAACTGTATGTTCCTTCACAGAAGGGTTCTTATTTTGTGAACAGTATTAGCACTGTTCACTGTCTCTGCTCTGTAAACATCCCCTTATCCAGCATGCTTCTAGATCTGGCGGCGACACAGAACCAAGCCTCTAGTTTATCATATGATTATCTAGCCATTTTGGGTTCATCAGAATATTTCAATACTTTCTACTTTAAACTGAACTAGTCTCAGACAGCAGCAGAATCACCACATATAAAACCTTACATGGCTTCTGAATTATGGCTGAGTTGATCGAGGCACCAACTAAATTATGTTCTTGAACCCAAATCTGACCAAACCAGCTGAGGTGAAGCCTTCAACCTTTTGGCATTTAACCATTAACCATTTCAATGGGTTGATTCTGGATGAAAGAACTTGCCTTTGTATTTGAAGAGAGCTTTCTGACACTGAGTGTTTGTTCTCTCTCATCTCCATTTTTTAATTGGCTTCCAGTTAATCCTCAGACCCAAGATGCTTAAGCTTTGCTGTTGCTTATACATGACCAAAAGCAAGCCTTGCTAAAGAGGTCAAGCAAAGTCCATTCATCTGTACTCCACTAAAAGAGCCTGAAGACAATTATTGCAATACCAAAATAAGTGAAGGTGAAGCAACAGACATAAAAAATATCAGGAACTCATTCTGTAATTCCACAGCAATAAGATAATGATTAAGGGAAAGGTCAGTCCACTCATCACTTGAGTCTCAAGAAAGCTACAGGTAACAAGGCCAAAACAAAAAAAAAACCAAACCCCAATACTAGTGTTTATAGGATGGAAGGGAGGAATAAAAAAAATTTTAAAAAAGAGCACAGATCAAGCACTACTTAGATGAATCAATTTTCTCTCACATTAACTGGTTTTCACAAAATTTGATCATGAACATGTTAAACAGTTTGGGCTTTCCTTAAAACTTCAACCCATTAGCAGTTAGTTTTGAAAGTTCATAGAGGATTGACAAGGTAATCGAGGCTGAAGAATGGCAAACAGTGATATCCTAAAGAAGCAGGAGTGGAAAGAAGAACCTGAAGAACTATCGTTGTTGCTTATTTCTATGTGGATTGCCACTGAACCCATCTGCTAGCACCAAGAAGAAAATAAGAGATCCAACTCAGCAAAACCTGATTGTTCATGGATAAGCCAGGTCAAACCAACTCAACTTCCTACTATGGGAGAATAACATATTTTAGGAACATAGAAGCAAAAGACACTGAATCTTGACGTTAGCAAAACCATGTCAAAAGATTCAAACCACATTCTTATGAAAGGTTAAAAAAAACCTTTGTCATACAGTTATCAATACAAACAGTCATCTTATGGCATATTCTGAAGTGAACAGATAGCCACACTGACTTACCACTTGCCTGGAGTCACAAAATAGCCTGACATACTGAATAACTTCTGCAGCGATCTGCCTTGGTCCCACACTATTCTAATACTAATGACCTACATAATGAAAGAGAAAATGACACTCATTAAACCTGGGGAAGCTGCTAACTTAAAGCAGTCAGTTTGCTGGGCTGAATTCAAAGCAAGTTTTAGGAACTGGAAAACTCTTTGTTGAGAAACAGGTAAATACCATACGGGAACATACAGAAAAAACGTATGTGAGAATCATGAAGCAATTCTCAGTGAGCAATCGTGAAGTTCTGTTCTACTTGCGGCTGATAAAGCTTCCAGCATGACGCTGTATCCAGTTTTCAGCAAATTTCAGAAAAGATCAACTGGAAAGAAGCCAAGCAAAAGCAATAGGAACATCACAGAATTAGAAAAACATGACATCTGGAAGGAAAAAAGAAAAAAAACAGAATGAACTGGAGCTCAGCCAAAAAAAAGAGAAAGTAAGGGTCATGATGATATCTTCCAAATATATGAAAGCTTGCTGCAAAGAAAGAAGATTCTGCTCTCCATGCCCACAACTTTCAGAAGAAGAAACAGAAAGGTTTAAAAACCAAAGATGATTTAGGAAAACATTACTGGGTGGAGTGGCAGGGAGGGTGCGGCCCGAGGGCACTGGGGAAAGAGGAAAGAAAAACACCAAGTCAAAATTGCCAAAAGGAAAAAAAAAGTCAACAGATAAACTGTCCAGGGAATATGTAGAGTTGCCCCATCACTGTCACCAAACGGCCATCAAAAAACACAACTATACTCCAGCTTTTCATTGACTAGTTGACCTCTCTAAAGTCTCCTCTCCAGATCTAGAACTGTGCTACAAGAAAAATTGGCCTAACACAGATGCATTGCCTCCTCGCTTTCTTATAAGGATACTACCCAAAGTGAGAATATCAATGAGCTGCCTGCTAACTGTAACCTTCAGAGTCAAAAATGTCTTTTTAAAAGCCCCAACCAAACAAAAAACACACCAAACCCACAGCAAACTTTACATGTTATAATATCTTTTTAAAAAGCCTAACCCATGTACTTGCCTCTGTTGATACAAGGATCCAGTTATGTCCTAACACTACAAACAAACCAGAACCTGACAACAGAGAGGCACATGGCTAACGCCCTGCAGAGAGCAGCGCTGGGAATTTTGCTCGACTCTCACTCTGGAGAACAAATAGCAGAAACACCACCTTGACTCAAATATCTCGAGGATTTTTATATGCTTAGCCACCATCTATGAGCTACAGATCAAAATTTCAAGATTTCACTGGCTGCCAGGTTTTTAAAGGGTACAAGGAGTGGAGAAATTTCTTCTTCCAGAAAAGCGTGGAAGAGAATCATCTATACACAGTTATTCCAGCACAATTAATTGAAGTTAGTACTGTAAGATGTCACCCTATCATTCTGCAACTTGACATCACCACTTACTCAG
>NW_010294572.1:11312-24969 GCF_000700745.2 Antrostomus carolinensis
AAACCCAAAACCTCAATCCCTTTTTTTTTTTTTTTTTGAGCTTATGGATTGTGAGCATTGAGCTGTACCCATCAGAATATTGCAAACTGTGTTTGCATTTGTTCTCCCTATGTAAAACCTCTGGGAGTATTTATCAGAAACAAACTGATTAGCCATAACTGCAAGTATTATCAACTTATTCAGCCAATTTTCTCTCTCCAGTTCCTCTCCCCACACACCACAATTTGGCCTCCATCATTTGCATCAATGTGTAGCTGGGGATGGGCACTGCACAAATCTCCCAAATCCACTACTCCTGGGTACAAGACTTATTTTAGCCTTTAATCATGCAACTGGAAGATATTTAAGCATGCCACAGAGGCTTAAGGGAGGCTTTAGGATTGCATTTGCTATATATCATACCACGTCAAAAAGACAGTTATTTGTCATCTTTTCTCAAGCATCCCAGAGTAAGATGCTGATGCAGGGATAAATATTTTTATAAGATTAGTTCATACAGTTTTTCTTAAATCTGACTATATCTAACTCCCTTTTGTTTTAAGAAGCAGTAGTTACATGGAACTATCACAGCAACAGCAATGAGGATTTAAGAGTTAAGATCAGGTTTCTATGCATGGGAGGGGCCCGCTGTGGATTTAGTGGATTAGCACTAGTGCCCTTCCCTCACTATCAGGAATGACTGTCTGCTCCCCACTTTGCATCTTTACAACTGCAGATACTGGGATCTTTGAGCATGAGGCTGACAGTCAGCAAAGGCAAAGCACTAGTCACGCCTAAAAAGTGACAGGGCTGGGAAATTTAAAAGAAGGGAATTTTATATATTTATTTTTAATAAAATCAATAGGTGTAGACCTTTTAAGTCAAGATAGTTGAGCAGGCATTGCCATTTCATGGAGTTTGGATGTGCCACCGTTTACATTCAGAGCAGAAGCATTTTTGCCCAGGCACCTCACCATGTGGTAAACCCTGGAATCCCCAGCTGTCCGAACTGCCACCAGACCACAGGACATGGCAAATAAATATCTTCTTAAAAGTGACGCTTGTGGTTTAGACCAGGACTGAAGTCAGGCCAAGTTTTAGATGCAAGTTAGCTACCTGTATCACAAGTGGGATGTTTACTATGCATTGTGGTATAAATACTCAGTTCTTCCCCCATTTTTTTCTGCCTCTTCAAAGCTGGAGGAAGTGCTAGGAAGAAATCATCATCTCTGAGAATTTAGTTTCCACGAACTGTGACGTGGAAGTAAATGAAGAGCAATACAGCCATCACATGGGCAAAAACATAGTTCCCAGAAACAGCAGGCTTTTCACATACAGACACCTGACAGCACCTCCAAGAAAGTGTCAGCATTACTCTGAAAAGATAATCACACCAGTAATCATTTTCAGAGCTGTGATCTAGCCATGCTGTGAGCTAAGACACTCCTCACCCATCACACCATCTTCACCTAAGGGGTGGGGAGGGGGGGTGAGAAAGCAGCCTGCTTTGCCTTTTCTCTCCATTACAGTAGAAATACCTACGTGACTACAGAAATCAATTTGATTCCTTCTCCTCTCATGTTGCTGAGAAGTGGCTTCACTGGGGGGGGGAAATCAAGTAGATTAAGAAGTTGAGAGTTGGGTCAATATTGCCCTTCTTTGTGCCTTCTCTTCTAGGCTCTCACCAGGTCTCAAACTCTCTCCTTTAAAGTAGCTTTCCCCCTCCCATCCTCTCCCACTGCTGCAAAACACACATGCAAGCAGAGAGGTCACTGAGAAAATGTCAATCAAATGCTCAAAACCAGACTGGAATGGTTTCTAATCTTGCTTTTACAGTAAGTATCACAATAAAAAAAAAATACATCCGAAATCCAGGGTAAATTCACCTTCTCAGATAAATTTGAGGTCTTAGTCTGTATTCAGTTTTTCCTCCCTAACAATGAAATGGCTCAGTCCTTTCTTACAGGATGCAAAATGGCAGAGACCTTGCAGTGCTCCCTGGTGGAAGACGACATCCTGATCAAAGCTTTATTGGTTAGATCAGTTTTAGGATATAGCTCTTTGGGCTGCTCTGCTTTGGTTTATACCAATACTGTTATTTCTTCACTAAATGTTCAGGGAGATTACAGCCATGGTGCAAAAACATCTTCATCGATTAAAAACCCCAAACATTTGCAATCCAGGCTGCACTGAGGCAACAAGATTGTAAACAGACTCTTCTAATAAAAGTGGCAGAAAGTCGTTAAGATTATTTTAAGCTACCTAGAGTATTTGGTTAATTTTAAACTGCTAATAGATCTCAGAGGCAGCATCTCAGGTCAAAGTCACTTTTGATACAAAGCTTTCGGTCCACTGGTTTTCGAGGGACCTCATTCAACATGGCTAGGGTGTCAGGGAACACGAGTTACCCCGTTACAGCAGTACTTTTGAAAGGATCCCAGAAGACCACAGGAAGACATAACCTGAAGCTCTCTCCTCCAAGCCCCTTGGCTCCACACACAGCCACAGCCCAGCCCTGCAAAGCTTACATGCCACCACTGAGCCCAGTGGCCTCCCAAACCCAGGTTGGAACTATGGTTCCCACTGCACACTCTGAAACAAGCCAGCCCCGTGCACATCATGTTGCCGAGAGGCTTCGTCATGATGTGCCAGGGGCACCGCTGAAGTGTTCAGTGTGTGCAGGATACGGCACAGAAACCCTGGGTATTTGTAAGGAACTGCAAAGGAAATATGCCCCACTCGACCACTATAAGGGGGCTTTATAATTCAGTAAATATAGTCAGGGGACGTACTCCACTCACTAAACCAATGTTTCAATTGAAACCATGCCAACGATGCCCTACTCCCAACCTGCAGAAGGACGTCTGTCACCCCAGCCATGAGAAGCAGCACATTCTTCCTTTCACCTTTTCCCTCATCTTCCCATGCCACATAAATAGTCAGCAGATCAATTCTAAGACCTATACCAAACTCCAGCATACCGCTGAACTACGTCAAGGCTCAAAGATCCTTCATGAGCAAGTCTTCAGTATCTGTAAGATATTCCAGAAACTCTGTACTGTAGACAGTCTCTACCACAAAAACCTGCTTTAACCAGGTTGTGTGCTCAAAGCACATCACATTCACAGCATAGCATGTCTCCCCCTTCCACTTGGGTCTTCTCACAGGGCTCCAGCAGAACATGCATTTTAAAATTCCTTCTATCACTGAGCAAACTTCCCATTTGTTCAGATACGAGAATTGCTCTTGACCCAACCCATGAGATGACACACTAGTTCTCATACACTTTTTATGACTCCATGGCCCAGCATCAAAAGCCCACTTACTGCCTAGTCAATGCAAGACTGGGGAGGGGTCTCTGGAGGCTTTCCAGCCTCGGTCATGGCCAATGTGATACAGCAACAGTGGTGTTCTTGCTCCAAGCAGTAGGTTGGACCACGGACTTCTGAGGGCGTACAGTGTCCGCACAGCACATTAACACAGCACAAGTGGCAAACTGGTCTTACTGCCAGACCACCTCTCTTCTGGTGCACCTTTTCAAGATGCTTCCTCTTCTTGTGTACAATACTGGTGCTCACCATGAACTCCAGCTCCCTGTACTTAGTCACCACTGGGGACTTCTGGCAGCTGTCACAACCCTGAGATGCATATATAAAAACCCACTCTCGAGAGAGAAATGAGGTATTTGTGTAGCCAGGAGGTGACACAGCACGGCCACAGGGCTGCTGGGAACAGAAGATGATTCTGCTGAAGGAGGAGCCTGAGGGACATAGCCCTGGCCTCAGGACAGGGAGCAAAGAAAGCTGCTTTGGGAACCTCTGCTCTGTCTGCATAGTGAGCCAGGATTTAGAAGGGTTTGCAAGCTCCTCACACAAAGCACACACTTCCTTGCTTGGCTTCAGAGTTAATAATTAGAATTGCAGAATTAGAGGATACTGGCAGGAAGAGGTGAACTAAGACCAGCTACTGGATGAAAGCATCGTTGCCCACACAGTGCAACAATTTATGGCGCAACCATAGGTTTAGACAAAAATTCACTCTGACCACACAACTTGAATGTGGATCCATACTCAAAACATGGACTTTAGACAAGCCACAGTTGCACACAGGAAAGCTTCAGTCCCCACACATGCTTTAAAAGAATAAATTAAAAAATAATTTTAAAAAAGGTCATCCCATGGATGCTTCTCTGGCTGGATAAGCCTTCCCTGAATCACTGCCAAAGTTGTGGCATGGCTGAAGTCAAGCATACAAGTTGGCCAGATATCCTGAGAAGAGGAAGAATCTTGCCATTTGCATGCAACCACGTTAGTGTGCCCATAAAATTACTTCCTTCATCTCAATAGCCCAAAGACCTAACACAGCTATGCAAAGCCATTGAAGAATTATGAGTAGCATTTGCTAAAAAACCTGAACTTCATTCAGCAGCTGGTAAGAACACAGAATCACAGAGTGTTAGGGAGTGGAAGGGACCTCGAAAGATCATCTAGTCCAATCTCCCTGCCGGAGCAGGAACCTAAATGAGATCACATAGAAAGGCGTCCAGAACACTCAAAGTAAAACAAGGGGGATGGAAAGAACATTTAATATGCATATTGTCACTCTCCAAATGACTTTGTAAATGACAGAAACTGGTTTTAGACAGAGGCAGACCCTGTAAAGAAGGCTCAGAAAAGATTTCTCCCTCAGTCCATCCAAGAGTTCACATCTAATGAAGCGGGTACCTAGACAGAAAATCTGAGCTAGTCAATTGGCTCTAACTTTTTTGTGTTGAAATAACAGAAGAAGCCAGCCAGAAATGTTTCTGAAGAGAAATGCCAGTTGCTGCTGTGCAATCCAGAACCCAAGAACTCAAACTCTAGGTCTTCCCAAGCTGTTTGGTAAAACGAAGGAAAGCCATGACATGTTACCTTGCCCCCAAAATAATCCCACATTTACCACAGGCAAGAACAATAAATTTGTTCTTCAAAAATTACTGAAGAACTTATTTTGGTTTTCAGTTTGCAGGGTGTTTTTTGGTTGGCTTTGTGTTGTTTTGTTGTTGTTGGTGGTGGTATTTTGTTTGTTTGTTTGGGTTGGGGTTTTTTGTTCCCCACTCCCTCCCAGGCTAAAACATACTAGCTTCAAGGCTGAGAAATTTGCAGCTCTATCCAAGGCGAGCCCTCAAGAATCACAAGAGTTTATAGGTGAGATCTGTCCAACAGCTACCAAGACCATTTCCTAGTAGACACAAGAGCAGTCACCTCTAGTGCCTTTACTTGACTTCAGCTACAGAAACCCCTCTTGATCAGAGCAGAGTGGCTGAACCAGCTCGCTGGCAGCTCTGGGACTGTGAGACTGGATACAGCCAAGACATTCCAGGAAAAAAACATTTCAGCTGGTAACTGGCCTGAAACAAGTATGTTTTACCACAACATTTCACAGTAAGTCAACCAGGTCTCCAGTGTTCCTCATAGCACTGTCTTAAGTATGACAGCTATTATTTTCGATATTTCTCATAACATGAATAATGATGGATTTATTACCAGTTACTTCCTCAGTTGCTCTGGTTTATGATAATCATATAGTAAGATAGAGCTATATATACCTTACATAATTTTCCAGGAGAAAAACTTCTTCACACTGCAGATTTTTCACAACAGAAATTTGTATTGCAGCACTTGAAGGAAAAAGTGACTTGTATCGATGATGGCTGCACACCAGCTGTCTCTACTGAGAGCCACCTAATTCACCTGACAGGCTACTTCACATCACCTACAGAAGGGTCACCTTAGCTCATTTTCAAGGAGAGACATCTTGTAAGGAAGAGTTGGACTGTTGGACATGAAGGGCCCCAGAAGTCCTCAGAGATAAATACAAGAAAAACTAAAAGTCAGGCTGTTAGAGCACAGGATTCCTTCACTCACTTCACTTTTCAAAACTGCCCATCTTCCAAACACCCATAAGAACTCCTCCCACTGCTGGGAAGAAAAGGTGAACAAGTAAACCAGGACAGACTATACATTTACCAAAATTAGCTCAGGCTAAGACTAGCAAAGCATCTTGCAATGCCATTCTCCTACCAAAGACTGTATCAGCAGTACTACTTTCCAAAGGACCCTGGGGAAAAGCAGGAAGAGGGAAGTTACTGGACCGACCACAAGTCAACCAAGCGTTGCAAGCATCATCACACACCTGAACTCATCCTGTCATGTACAGGATCAGCCACAACATTCTTTGCAATGCTCTTCTGATTTTCCGTGTGGTAAGAATGTAATCCAACCTCGCTAGTAAGGAACTCCACAGAGACTTTTCCTGACCTTTTTAGCATCGGCTCTTGATCAAAACATGCACACTGAATGCAAAACAAGCTCAAGCACACATCAGAGATGCCAGCAACCCAAACAGCATTTGTTCTGCACTCCTATAGTTCATCTCATAGCCTCTTTGCTCAATTCTCCTGAAGCCTTTTAGAAAAAAACTCCAATGCCTCTTCCAAAACCTTTCAAATGTTAAATGCCATGACTAGGGGTAATATTATAATAGCCTACTAGTAAAGACTATCAAAAGCTACCAGTTCATGAGAATCATGTCTAATCTGTGACATTCTATTTTGATCATTTCTAGAGCATAATAATGGGTTGTTTTGATTGGTTTTCCCTTAGAGTGCCTTCATTAAGAATGATCATTCAAAAACTAAAGCTAGGTGCCCAGCAGCCACGGAGGAAAAACAAAACAAACTAACCAACCATTTCTGTGTCTAGATTATAGATGCTGGTGGCAAACCTGCCTCTAGCAAAAGATTTAGTAGCATGTAGGACTTTGCCTTCACAATTGTGCTGCACTGATACCTTTCTCTTGGAAATTGTTTTATTTACTACACTCCTTGCTGTGACCAAGTACAGTAACTGGAACATCACATTTCAAGCTGGGCAAGAAAAACAAAAGCAACCTGACCCACCGAGAAAGAGTCTGCCAGTGCTTGAGCCATTGTTCTGCAAAATATCAAGGCCAGCATTCTGTCATAATCCCCTGACATCTTGGGTGATGTCAGCACAAGCAGCTATTAGAATGAAGAATGATCACCCACAAGATATTAATTTAGGAAAAATCAATGGCCTTGCAATACATATCTCTCCCTTAACATTCTCCTAAATGGACTTTAATACATTTGAGGCAGAAGGGAACGCAGGCCTTTTAAGAAAGGCTTTGGCACAAGACAAAAATATCACAAGCTTCTGAATTTTTAGCTTTTCCAGCTCCTTGAAGTTTAATTCCACACTTGTGCTTTGATATAATAAAAGCTCCTCATTCCTTTCCAAGGATGCTCAGAGCTTTAACAGTACAGTAAGCAAGACCAACCCACAGATTTTACCTTCCCCCAGTCCTTCTCACCCCCTCTCCCAATTCCCATTTAAGGAGAGAGAATGTTCTCCTATCTGAATCTGTAACTAGTAGTTTGGCAGAGATAAACATCACGGGAAAGAAGAAAAGGGCAGGGGGGAAACAAAAAAAAAAAAATAAAAAAATCACTTGCCCATTTTTATTTCAGCTCTTGAAAGCCTCTGGTCTGATCCTTTTCAATATATAACTATTTCGTCCTACTGCCCTGCATTAAAGTCAGGACTTTGGAAAGTTTTCTAAAAATATTTCCTTCTCTAAAGCATCTAAATCCTTGCAGCCAGTTAGTTTTGAAATCTAAAGCACTCTAAAAACATATGAAGCATGCACAGACACTAAGCCCAGTTGCAACTCCCTGACCACGAATACGTTTGTCAAACCATTCTCTAACAGGAGCAGTGAAAGAGATTTAGGTGACATTTCAAAGATTCCCTTCCCTATGGTTTCAAAACCATGAAGATGACCTAGAAATAAAGCTAACTGAAGGCAAAAAAAAGAGCTTCTGACAACTTATGACTGTGCTACGAACCAACAACATGAGTTAGGACAGAGCTGCAGCCACTTGATCAAGTCATCAGAATGGCAGAATTTAGATCCCGACCACTGAAAGAAGTTTCCAAGTGTTCATCAAGTGCTAATCTCCACCATGAAAAGAGTCTACAGACTTACTGAAGAGATTCTCCCTGTTTATCGATTTTCTCACCAGGGATGCATAATGGAAGAATGATATTGGTGTCATGGAGTATTATCCACCCTTACATATTCGCAGCCTTCAGCGACCACAGGCTCAGCTTCACAGCAGCCACTCGGTTTCTCCGATTTCTCTGTTGACACAAATTCCATAGCAGTAAGCGTGAAGGGAGCACAAGGACTGTGCTCTGACGTTTACTTTGTGAACAAATGTAGAAATCCCCACCGCTGCTCAGCAGGACAGTTCCCTCCCACTGGGCTATAGGTTTATTCCAACGGGATGGCATGGCATTTCCTCTACGGTTAGCCTGCCAGGAAAGTAATTTCCTATTTTTGTCCTGTTGAGAACTAGTAGAAGTTGGCACTGATGGAGGCTGGGAAGAAACAGAGGCTGGTTTGCTAGTGGTTTAACCAAACATGTGTTTACAATTACCCCATTCATCATGACCTGCCTGTGTAAAACTGCCTTTTTGGAATTTGCCCATGTTCCTTGGCTTTGGCTTCTGAAAAAGCTGCAACAGACTCGCTAAGAAATACATTGTTTGAATAGTACTGCTGGAACAACAGGACTGCCCGATAGTTAATACTGTAATCATTAATACAACTGTTGGGCATTAAAAACAACATAGCCGCTCAACTTGCTGCTGTTGGCCTAAGGATGACAGCTTAGCAGCAGGAGGGTAAGATAATGGGAAAACCTCTTGCAGTCTTCCCCTGGAGTCCAACAAAAGAATACAACAGAAATAGGACACGGTGTTTCTTTCTCAGATACTCTTTAGTATTGGCCCGCAAGAAGAGAACACGGAGACAGTCACAGTGCTCACAGTAAACTTTGTCTAGGGCACTCATCGCCTCTGCATCCAAGGACCATGACTGTAAGCACAGTCCTAAAGCTCTTTTCAGAAGTGCACAGCACAGTATTAACACTTGTGACTCCTCTCACCCTGATTCTCACTTCAGGGAAGAATAATCAAAGTCCATCTTACCTCCATATAGTAAAGGGGAAATCTCTCACTGCTGATCCTTTCTCCAAGAAGGAGTCAAACTATTCTAACAAACAAGCCTTATTCTATCATACCTGAACCAGCATTATCTCAAAGACAGCAGTCTTGAAAGCTTCAAAGAGCTCCAAGAGACACATTTACCTCTTCTCAGCTCCAGGAAGAGTTAATTTCTCTCATTATCAATGAGACAGACTTTCATGCCACATGCCTAGATTATGCCGGATGGAGTCTAGTAATCTACAAGCTTGATACAACCTGTAATTTTACTTCATACCATACATTAGAGAACTACACATTTTCCTCTACCATTTTCCTTTCTCCAAAGTTACAGTTTGATACCCAAAGATGTAATGACTTACCAAAAATGACTTATCGAAGGTTTCAGAAAGGCTTCAGGAAAGAAAAGGTTCCTCACACTAATTTCAAGTATTCACCGCATGCTTTTTAACCACCATGCTGCTGGAGAAGGTCTCCTACGCTGATGGAAAGATCATCCACTTACAACAACCAATCTTCATGATGGCCAGCTTTTGCTGTAGCCATTCAGGAGTGGTAATCTGCATCTCCCCATGGGTTAACTAATTGGGATGCAATTAGCAGGTTTCATTAAAAGGTCTCTTGGCTTGTAAATGAGCATTAATATTGGGTTTTTAAGAACTCACATGATTCATACTGCCTATACTTTTGTTCAATCCACACTTGAGCCTCTGCTTCTTTCCACTATGGGTAGTTTGCCTGTAAAATTCCAAGCAGCCACATAGCCTCCGCCTTCTCCTAACAGAAAATGACTCACCCAGTGCTCAAAACCTCATGCTTTCATAAGAGTGTCTTCCAACAAGTTTTCAAGTTCATTGGCAGCAATGGCTTCTCACCATTAAACAGAAATCCCTGGTCTTTTCTGTTACAGAAGCCAGGAAAGACAGGACCATTCACAAGGGTACTACTCTGAAGTAGGGCTTGAACTTGTAATGTCTTCAGTCCCGATAGCCATGTCCATTTGCTCTGCATTAACCGATTCATCTGTGATTTATGGAAGACCCTTGGAAAGCAAAGGGGTAAATGACTTTTCAGGCAATGGATGTACAACACTGTGAATGTGAAGATCTCTTAGAATGAGAGTTTCAGGATAACTTGGCACCGGTGGTGACTCACTTCATGAATCCTTCAATCCTCAGTGCTCCCATACACATCATGAGTCCACAATCTGCTAGAAACCACAGATGACACCACTTCCAGATGAACATACCTATACGAAAAACATAGCACCTGTCTCACTCTCCCATCAGGTTATCCATTGAAGAGACACTGGCCATCGTAATAAAGTGTGGCAGCAAAGGGACTATACGTTATATCCAACCAGATCTCAAAGTCAGACTATTCTGGTTGCTCCATCACTGAAGAGATAAATTGTAGACAGGATGCTCCAACATGATCAAGTTTTCTTTTATGCTCCACTCATAGTGGAATCTGGCTTCCTTGGAATAGTCCTCCCCACATCAACACTGCAACAGTGGAGCCACACTGAGCTAATGGGAGAATTGCTGTTCAGAAAGACCATCCAATTCAACAGATGGCATGAGAATAGGAAAGACCTGGCACGGGACAAGCTCAGAAGTGCACAGCTCAACAAGTATAAGGAAAGAAAAGGCAATGAGGTGACATCTGTTTGCTTGATAATTATGTTTCATAACAACCACTGGTTTGGGAGAAAAACGATGGGAAACAAAACTACTTTGCCACATCCAAGTTTAGGCTGCAAAGTGCTCTCCTGACCAGCAGGCAGTGCAAGGAGATGACAAACCTGTAAATGAAGTTTAATGCTTATAACAGGCTCCCTTGGCAACCTTAATCCTCATAATTCCTAAAAAGATTGTGGAGTTTCACCTTTTAGGGAAAGCATCTCCATTCTTAGATTTCCCTAGGTGAAGAGTCACAACTGGTGTATTTTGAACATGCCCAGAAGCAGGTCCAATTTCCAAGAAAAACAATCCTAACTTCTGAGCCTGCTTTCCTACAGAAGGAGGCTTATGCAATCGCACTGTAGCCAAGCCAGTTGGCAAGTTCCATGCAAGCCTGACAGAGGCAGAGGTCTCAGGAGTTACCTTCCTTGTTTGTGAAAATGCTGGGCCGGGTGGGTACGTGGGAGAAAGGCTGTACTATGAAACGGCATCAATATCCTCACAGCTGTGACAAATCCAAAGAAAAGCGGGCTTCCTTAGTTTGGACAGAAATGTCGGTTTAAAATCAGAAAGCGTATTTCCCTGAACCCCACTAATAAAGTTCATGTAGAGGTTTAACATAAAAGGCCAGCAGAAACTGGTAAGGTTTTTGCACCACAGTGTTTGCTGTCATCATTTCTACCTGAGCAAACTCTTAAGTGTATACTAAAAATACATACTACTGGTCATCAAATGCACCCCCCCCCTTTCATCTCTCCCCCCACCCCAGCTTCCAGATCTCTGAAGAAGCACCCAAGAGCATTTTCCCCACAAACATGCATACAGTTCCCAAGAAAGAGCTCAGCTGTCTAAGGAAACTCTAGTTTTGCCTAAGAATCTGGCCTCATTTAGCACTAGCACCGTAAACCTGAATAACCAATGTGCACAGGGGCACGGCAGAAGGGAGGAGAGGAGTGACAGCACGGTCCCACCCGGTGTGACACTACCCGGGAGCCCCACAGCTAGCCCGCTGCCACCGCCACGCACGCCCAGGAAAGCTGCCGGTGCCTCACAGTCTAGAGGGACATCTGCTAGTTCGGTGCTGTCAGAAAACAAACTCTGAGCGCAACACTCCCATGCTGCTGGCAGAAGCAGCGCATGACCGAGGAGAGGAGTGACAGCACGGTCCCACCCGGTGTGACACTACCCGGGAGCCCCACAGCTAGCCCGCTGCCACCGCCACGCACGCCCAGGAAAGCTGCCGGTGCCTCACAGTCTAGAGGGACATCTGCTAGTTCGGTGCTGTCAGAAAACAAACTCTGAGCGCAACACTCCCATGCTGCTGGCAGAAGCAGCGCATGACCCAGCTATGCCTTTCCTTTGCCAGCTGGGAACTCCCCGCCTTGGAAGGATCCCTTCGCCAGAGACATCCAGATACTTTTCGCCCATTTGCACCCTGAGCGGAGCTGAGAACATAACCAAAGATTTCTAAAAAAAAAAACCTTTGTGACAATTCTTGCTGGAGTCATTTAAGCGCTCGCAAGATAGAGAGCTGCAAATATTTGTTTTATTCACAGAGTGCATGGTATATGCTTAAGTAGAACTGAAATGCAGAGATCCATTTCGCATTTAGGCAGTGCTTTTGGACTACATAACAAAAAACACAGGAATATGCTACTGAAACCCAGGTGTGGCTGTAGCTGAGGATGAAAGCCAACTCACACAGCGGTAAGGGAGGGGATATTTTGATTAACAAAACCAAGGAAAACCATGGAAGTACCACAAGATCTTTAATATGTAGCCAGGGCAAACAAGACCTACTTTAAGAACAAATAAAGTCCGAGTAAATAAAATAAATCAGAGTGTAACATGGTAAAATGATCACTGGAGGCAAGTGTCAGGGTCTGCTGCTCTGTCAGTTTGCCATTTGCAATAAGGCTACCAAACATTGCTCTTCAGGCTTTGTTGCTTGCTCTACATTGTGCTGAATTTTAAAGAGTTTGGCTTTAGAGGAAGAAAACCTGAACAGCCTTGATACTAGCATGTAACTGTACAAAGATAGCCAGAGGAACACAGCTCTGGAACAGCTCTTCCTCTTCTGCTCCACTGTGAGATACACCCTCCAGAAAGACTAACACTGCACGCAAAGAGCATCCTGATGAGCCCCTGCACCCTCCTTCCCCAGCCCCAAAATGGTCATGAAGCACAACCAGAGCTGCCATTATTCCCTTTTTCCATGCAGCTTTTCTAGTCTCCAACCATTTGTGGTGGGTTTTTTTAACCTGTCCTCATAACTCACTCCTTTTAATCCTAGGATTAGCCTTGTTGCCCTTCTCCATACCTTTTCTAGAGCTTTAAGTACAACTAGTCTCTAGACACAGGAATAGATTGAGTTGGAGTGTTAACGCATCCTGGCTATACACCCTACAAAATCTTCATTAAAATGAGTAATTGCTCAGCACCTTTATGAAGCAACGCAATTCAACTGTCCCTCAGAAGCACAACTTAAGGTGGTAGCTACTCACGTCCCTCCTGTCCCTCTATCGCTTCCTCTCTGAGCCCCAAACTCATTCTTCTCTAGTGAAGGGAAAAGCAAACCATATTCTTAGGGGCTGTTTTAGAAAACCTGATCAATGCTGCTCTGACATACCAGCAACACATGTTCCCATTTCAGCAAACGGGAACATTTCAGGCAGACCACCACTTCAGATGGAGCGGGGCTCCAGGCTGCTGAATCAGCACTTTCCATCCCGCTGGCAATAGGGAGTAACGCGAGGCTTCAAAGGAAAGCGGGGGGAAAGGGGGAAAGGGGGAAGGAGGGGGTGCTGGCACTTGAGCAACAGAAGCGGGCAGGAGGATTTTGCAGGAGTTCATCTGCCAAATCAATTAACTGCGAACCGTTCTTATGAAGATGCCACAGCTCCAGCCCCAGCCCGCAGTCCCACA
>NW_010294573.1:0-27798 GCF_000700745.2 Antrostomus carolinensis
CCAACATTCTGTGATTCTGTGATCATCAAAAAACTCCCGTCAGTTTGCACACAAGCAGATAGGGACCCTCTAGCATGTGTTGCCCGAGTCCATTGTTTGTTTGTCTGGCCTTTGCATCTGGGCTTGGAGTTGGGCATTGGCAGAAGACATGAGAAGCCCTCAGTCTTGTCCCACAAAACCCCAGTGTTATACACAGACTAAGGAATGAACAGATCATGGAGCTTTCCTGTCACAGATTTAGAAAAGCAGAAACCAAGGTTATTTACTGTTCCCACACTCTGCACCCAGAGCAGTTTTAAATTGCTAGGTTAACTAGCCATTCCTGAAAGAAATTTTCTGTGCACCAATATATTCTTTGTGGTTGAAGCAAAAATTACTTACAGACAGTGCAATGTTTCTTGCAGAGGAAAACATCAGCCAATAGAATATTTTAAAATTAAGCTGTAATATCTGTTAGCTTCTTTCTGGTTGGGGATTAATCTGATCTACACCTTTTCAAGCAGACAGTTAGAAGAAATGTCTCATTTGCTAAGAGACATTGTCATGGATTTATGACATAAAGGAGAACACATTCAAAAATTGCTCTCAGTTTTATTGTAGTTTCTGCTAATAACACTGAGATGTAGCGTAAGCACACTGCAGGCCAACTTCTGATGTCAATTACATGTGTAAACAAGATTAGAAATTGGCCCAAGCCTATAGCTTTAAATGTGACTGTCTTGAACTTTATTTTCAGGACAGATAATGTTTTCAAGGAAAACAATGCACTTGTTAATTTTAGCAGTTTTATCTCAGCACAGTTTGGCAATGGTTCTAGTATAGTCCTAGCACTTGGCTTTATTTTAGTGTTTGTTATATTGCCTGAGCATCAGCACAACTCAGCCTGTCAGATGAGATATTTCAATGAACAAAAGACAGGTTTGAAGGCTGGGAACCGATAATGGGAGAAATGCAAACAACTGTCATTAAGCATGGATTTCATATTTTGTGAATGACATATTTTCCTCTCTGGTAGGTCTGTACCAGGTGTGCTCCTATTCCATCTGGTATTCAACACTCAGACTCCTTGTTATGAGATTTAGAAATCTATAACACATTTCAAACAGATCAATGGTATCAGAAGACTTACCATCATGCACAAGATAAGAATGAATTTATTTTCCCTGGCAGCTGTAATCTTTTTGGATGCTAAAAGAACAATGTTTTTTTGACCTTTTGATTAATTGACATACTTATAGAAAAGAAACAGCATTTGTCCTGTGTATGAAATATCTTAATACAAACCTGAATCTGTACCAAGGAAATACTTGGATATAAGGATACTTGGAAAATACTTGGAAATAAGGATACTATTTAGACCAGAAAAGTCTCAGGTAACTTTTAAGCATCACTTATACTTTCTTTTTGAGACTTGTCAAGAGGCTTCTGTGCTAGTCTTTGATACAGGCATTGTTGATGCTATGAATGTTACCCAGCTAACCCAAAATTCAGGCAAAAGATGTGGACCTAAATGTCCTTTCCAGACAGGATGAGAGTTTGCAAAGTTCAATTTTAAAACAACAACAAAAAAAGCAATCAAGATGTCCTCACAGAAGATCAAGGCTCTTAAGAAATGATCTGCAAGTGTTCCAGTCCAACCCAAGTCAACTGAAGCAAAGAACTAACCAAGGAATGCAAATATGCAGGAAAATATGTGAAAGATCTAATCACTAATGAGAAACATTTACTCCCTCACTCTCCGGATTGTATGCTGATCTTCCATTCACTTTTTCTTTTTCTTTTTCTTTTTCTTTTTCTTTTTCTTTTTCTTTTTCTTTTTCTTTTTCTTTTTCTTTTTCTTTTTCTTTTTCTTTTTCTTTTTCTTTTTCTTTTTCTTTGTATTTTTCTTTTTCTTTGTATTTTCTGCACTGTAATTCACAACAGCTGGAACCATTTTGTGTGTGTGTGTGCGTGCATGTGTGTATGTGCCGGACAAAAGAACATTACCAACTCGAGAAGGAAGAGGATGGGCACTGTTTTTGGAACTTGGCTCTGAAGGGGATGTATAATGATATAAGAAAGATTAAGTAAGTGGAGGAAGCTGGGGGATCTTCTAGCCCCACGGCTGCTCAATGTGGGTGGGCTCAGCAAGGGTCTCTGCACATCCTGTCCTACCAGTGATATCCTGACCCTGGTTCAGAGATTTCACAGCACTGTGAAGCAAGAGGATGGATATGTTCACTGCAAAGCTTTATTCAGCCAAAATCATTTTGGGCTGAGGCCTGGCCAGTGATTGATAGCTATGAGCAGTAATTTCAATTTCTTTTACATAAACATAACAAGGCTTTGTTTATTGTGGTCCTGAAAGCTTTGGGGTTGAGATATTGGGGAAAACAAACAAAGAGACACTTTGAGAGCTCTCTGATCAGTAAATAGTTCCCCTTGGCATGCTCTGACAGCCCGTTTCATTTTAGCTTTGCTGAATCAGCTGAATGGGGAAAAATCAAAACTCATTGCCAAACTCTTATGGCAATTTCTCTTTACCACAGTGGTCATAAACAGATGTTGTTATCCTTTATACTGGGAAGCAAATATTCCTTGGGGCAGGTTTGTGTAGGCTGTGCAGATTACTTCAAAATTAGAAGAGTTAGAGATGTAGACAGTGGAAGTGAGCATTTGGATTTTTCACGTGGAACACACAAATTTCATCAACAACTTACACATATGACACTGGTCAATGTGACACCAAAACACATCACTACCTATGTTGCATCATATGCAACTCTGTGTGATTTTGTGTGAGGGGCGGTTCTCAGATTTTTATCTCATAAAATGCTGTAAGTGAAAGCAATATACACATGTTAACCATCTTCCTTCCACAAGGCTGTTGCAGCAGAATGACACAAGCAGGCCATTAGAATAAGTTAGAAACTGATTTCCATGGGAGAAGTTGCATCAACAAATTCAAAGCTTGCACTGAGTTAGCAGAGTTAGGCCCCCAAGGAGGTATAACCAGAGTCCCATTCCTAGCCTCAAAGGAAGGCACAAGTTGTATTCAAGGCCTTCCATTGACCTTTTGCTGGTGGACAAAATACCAACACAAGTAAAATGTTCCTTGGGATGGATTCAGCTTTTATTATGGTAATTCATATGGGACAAAAACATGCGATTTTTCAAGCATGATATTTTTAATTGCATACAGATATGCCCTATTCAGTATTCAGAATAGTGTGCAATTATGCCATTTTATACGTGATTATTCTTTTAATACAATCAAACACAATGCTTGCAGTTTACAATGCAGCATCACTCACATTGCTCAATGGATCACAATAAAATGCAAGAGATACAACAGCCACCAGAAAACGCATGAGAAAAGCTTTGTTTTAGTGGGACATTCTTCTCATGATCATACCTTAGAGCTGTTGAGATAAATTCCCCAAGAATTAAATATGTCCGAACTTTTGACTGGAGAAGAAGCTCAGAACAAAGTTTCAGATCTTTTTATGCTTGCTGAGCTTTGGAAAAAATTAACCACCAGAAGTTTCTGGGACATCTATGTCCTTCCTGCTCCTCAGTTGCAATGCTCATAGGCTCGAAATTGGAGTATAGCTTACTCCAGTTGTACATTTCCCGCTCTTATTGCAGCAGGCTGCTCCCTGAACAAAATCCCAGCATCGCTGCATCCCTGACCTACCCTGTCCTTGTCTAGACATCAGGCAGCAAACTCTTACCCTTGGAAAGCAGTGCGGGTCGGAGACATGGTCAAGGCAGAGTCCTTAGTAAGTAAACCTGAGTTTTAAAGTATTGTCTGCAACAAATATAGTTTGAATGCCAGGATACCCACAATGTGGGCATCTTTGCATTTGGTTCTGTGCAGTCCAGGGCTTAGAGCAAGATGGAGTACAGAGACAGCCCAGAAGCAAAGGCCGAATTTCAGTTTGGAACTGCTGGGGTGCTTGAATGACGCTGAACCCTGGCTGATATTGCTGAACCCTGTAAGGTGACCTGTTTGTTTCCCCTAGCCCTCAGCGTGACCTCTGCTCAGAATTCTAAACATGCCCTGATCATAGGCCACCTCAGCAAGGCTCTTCTGAAAGGCTACGTCAAGGCATGAAATGGATCCTCCAAAATCTCTGCCACGTCCTCTTGTACTGCAACGCCCTTCCCAACCAGTAACTCCCCACACCTCCAATCAGATTTCCTTTGCCGTTCATTTTGCCAGCTTTGTATCAGTTACCCCCACCTCCAGAAAAACTACTTCCTGCAGAGAACCCATAATGTGGATCATGGTTTTTGATTAATAGATCCATGCATTCTTTATGCCTGAATGCATACCATAATTTATGAGTAACAACAAGGATGTGTTCTCCAAAGAAATACTTGACTAAATTGCTCTCTTGACGTAAACCTGTAATTTAAAAATTATATATATTTAGAGTGCAAGTCAAAACAGGAAGTGCATTCCCAAAGCGGATAAAGATATTTCTGAACCTAAATATCTAGTGATACAAAATTGCCTTGAAATGTCTCTCCCTTCCCTGCCTAACAAAACCAGCCTTTTCCAAATAAGCCTGCTATTTATGGGAGTGCTTTGCTGTGCAGGCAAGTTAGCTATCACTGTCTCTTTCAATGGTGAGACCAAGGACTTTCATAGGTGCAGGCTGTCAGAGAGTATTCTGCTATTGGAAAGTAAAAGTATATCCATGAAAAGCAAAGCAAATCTGGCATTGAGAAACCATTTATAAAAGCTCAGATAAGAAGAATGTATGAAGGAAATTCAATATGATTCAGTAGCAGAGGACTAGATACCCAGTGGGAGATTCATCTAGCTAAATGCACTTTTTAATCTTAGCTAACACTAACTGCTACTGGCTCTGTTCATCTACTATGGGGAGCTAGTCAGCATAGGCAACGGGGCCTGGGCTGTGGCACTTCTCATCCTGAAGTATATGTCTAAAATAGAAAGGACAGAAATGTGCTCAGAAGATGCCTGACTCTCTCCATTAGCTCTAAGTCATTTGGCACAGCTGGTTTGGCTGCAGCCAGCCATGTGGTGAGCATCAGAGGTTAGGTGCTGTGATGCTACTGCAGGAAAGAATCTGAACATCAGGTGAGAAACATTGACAACAAAATAAAACACATCATAAACATTAAGGGGGGGGGAGATTACATGATGGCAGGTAACCATTGATAGGAAGCAGTTGGTATGCTGTCTGACTTCTTACTTCCACTCAGGGAGCAGCCGTCTATATGCAATCAACCCCTTTGGCAGCATGAACTGTGCAGAGAGCGACACAGAGCTGGGGTGTTCACTCTTCTACTTCATCACAGAGTTCCCTGCCTGCAGCATATGCCACCAAAGCAGAGTAGTCTGTCTGGAAAAGCATTTGGGGATTCACAAGGTAGCAAAACCTGTGTGTACACAGATAGGTCTACACACACACACACACACACACACACACATATGTGCATGTAGTACATGTTTTATTTATAACTCAAGATTTTGCATAGGAACTGGTTGTACAGATGTTAAAACAAGACCTCATGAAACATGTTCCAACAGAGAAGAGTAAGTCTGGCACGATAGCAACTAGACAGGGGAATACCAGTTTTGCTAAAGCCCTAAATCCCAATGTAATTTCTGATTCACAATATTCAGGTATGTAATAGCTTCAGTAGTGACTCAAAAGATACAGAGCTGTTGCATCAGTGTTATTTTCATTATTTTAGGAGGCACAAATTAGCACAGAACTATAACCTGTAATTAATTTCATGGCAAAACCATATTATTTTTGTACTATTCTGTGCAATTGAAAACTGCTGTATTTCTATTAAAACCGTTTACTCCAGGCATTGTTCCATGACTACAGGTTTTATTTTGGGTAGGTAGCCTGGAGGGATCACCTCCTTTAAGACCTGAGCGCAACCTGAGGTCCCTTTATTTCCTGGCAGATATGTGCACATTTCTCCTAACAGAGACAAAGTAGGGGAACTGACCTGATCCATGACCTGCCTTGGTAACTATTTCCTATAACTTCAGAAACATCATGCTTTGCTCTAGGGTATAGGGATAGCGTGACCAGAAAAAAACCAAAAAATTCTTATAGCAATACTGCTGCTGCTGGTAGGTGCAGGTAAAATATCCACAGGTGATCAAAAGGTGGGCAGTGCAATGCCTGCGCTGAATATTAATTCTGCAGCAGTATGCTTTTTAAGTCATTTAATTTCATGTCTAGCCCTTCATCTACCAAGAAGCCCCCTGAAGCCACAGCTTTTAGAGCATCTTTTGTATATTTATCTGGCTGTCAAAGTACACACTTGTCCATTTGCTCTCCAAAGCAATGTTGCAAGAAGCACTAAACATCCTCATTTGTTCACAGCTGCAGAGGAGATCTCAAGGATGCCTTATGCCAACATCTGCTCTGCAGTTGGTTGTGCTCTGGTGAAACAGGTTTAGCCAGGTACACTGTGCCACCATGGCCATGGGTACGCAAGTGTAAAGGTGCCATAGAGCAATCTCATGTGGTCTCCTCCTTTCTAGAGACAGCTTCTTTAGTTTAATAAATGTTTAACTGAGACCATGCTAGTGCTGTTGCAATGCTATACTAGTGTAAGAACACCACCAGCCCTCTCAGTAGCCACTTTCTCCATGAAACACATGCCTCAGTGTGCACTGTCTCCTTTTGATGTATGTTGTTGTCAGAAGATTACGTTGTATTTGAAGTTTCCTGCCTTCCTGAGATGACTCATCCAATTGTACTTAATAATTTTATTTTTTTCCTGTAAGTCAACACTATTTTGCTAACTGAAGTTACAGCATGTCTTCAGCATGTATTAGAAAATAACCAAAGGAACGCCAGAAAATAACAGAAAAAGACTTCAGGCACTTTATTCAATTGGTTTTCACTTAAAAAAAACCAAAAAACCTTACACCCTTGTCTGATGGTTTTACAGTCCATTGCACAATAACCTGTTATTATGTGATTTTATTTTTTTTTACCACACTCACCTAAGGCAATATGAGCTCTTACAATTTAAGTGAAATATTGAAACAGAATTTTCTACCAACTGCACCATTATGAGTGATACTGATCTGCAACATTCTGCTTCTAGTTCATTTGTAGGGAACAATAATAAAATATTCCTACTAACTCAATTGTCATGAAACAGAAATGCCAAAATCAAGGTCAAGAGTATGTGAGCATTTTAATTTCCCTGGTGCTAGCCCACAGTAAAACTCCTCAGTGATTATGTATTTAATTTTCTCCCTGTAAAGTGCTTTTCTTGAATGCAAAGTCTGTATATTCTAGAGGTAAATGCATTAAGATAAAAGGTTCAAAGAGTCTTTTTCTAAAGACATAATGTCTTGTAAGCTTCCTTATGAAATTCCAGTGCAAACCCCAACCATACTGTCTTCAAAAGAATTCCCAGTGCATTTTCTTTATTTGCACAAAGGAAGGAAGGAAAATTAAAGAGGAGAGGGAGGGGGAAACTGCGGCCAGTGTTACGTCCCCACAGATTGCTGGAGTCAGACACTCTGGACACTTGGAGTGAAAAAAAGATCTATTAGGCAGGGCGCTGCATTGGAATTTCCTTGTATCTACTTGTCTTGGCTTCCATGGCCTTCAGAGCATCTCGTCTCTCAGATGCTACTGTCAGTTTCCCCTGATGCAGCAAAGCTCCAGCGCATTTTCCAGCAGCTTGCCCCTTCCCTCCCAGACTGTCTCTCACTACAGGAGGACCCCTATTAGGAACAGCCCAAAGCTAACCTCTCTCAAATCACTCCTTTAGCAGCACTACTCCCCCCAGAATTACACGGGTGTGCTGAGATTACCACCGCCCAAACCTGTCTCACTGCTTTCTGTCACCACCTCCCAGTCTCCTTGTTTTATCTACCCATTACCCCCTGTTTTACAGCATGGGCTCTTTGGGGTAGGGACTGCTTTCACAGTGCTTGCACACCTCCTAAAGCCCTGGGATGGGGTGCTCTGAAGCACTAGTGCCCTAGATGTCCTAATAAATAATAATCCAATCAGGCACATGAGGAACTCTCACCTGTCTACATTAGAGAAGGTGGTAAGAAAGATCAAGATGAGATAGATAAGGCATACTGTAGCAAGTAGCTTAACATGCAGTTTGACTTTATTTTGTCTCTCTTCCAAGGCTCCACCGTAGAATTTTTGTGAGACTCCAGGCAGGTCTGCCTGCAAAAGAGCACATCAGCTGCCCCATTCAGGCAGGCTTGATGGCTCTGCAGAACCTCATAAAGGGGTAAAAAAATATCCTTCCTACACTTGTGGTCTCTGCTCCCAGGGGCTGACTCCAATTTCAGAAAGGTTGGGCTTCCCCCTCCAGCACTGCTGGGTACTGGAGTCTCTCCTGAGGGCTGGGTTCCTTCCTGAGCCCAACCCAAATGTGCATCGGGGGCTCAGATGGGTCCCAGTCTTCATGATGCTGTTGTTCATGCTGCATGAACTTGTGAATGTGGCAGTTGCTTATCTGTGTTCAGCTTTTGGCTTGAGAGAAATAGGTCTTTCAAATTTGCAATCTGCCTCTGTAAATGACAGTCTACAGTTGACAGGGAGAGCTCAGAAAACCATAGCCAAGATTTATGGGAAGTCACAGAAAAAACTCCAGAAAAAACATGTTAAGCTTGCCAGCATTTGTGCTGTTTGTATGGCTGTGGCACACGTGGCTGCCCCCAAATTCTGCTGCTGCATGGCACAGCCATGGCACATCACTAACCTTACATCATCACCCTCCGTCCAGCCCCAGACCAGCCCAAAACAGCTGCTATGCAGGCTCAAAAGAGTTTGTTCATGGTTTAGTGAGCTAAAGGGCAGATGAGGCATGTAGAGGTAGAAAGGGGGGTAGCCAGGTGCTCTGTAAAGAACTTGTTAACACAACAGTGTTAGACCTCTGCCTGCCTAGTGCTCCCGGCAAGGGAAGGAAAAAGGGCTTACCTTACCTAAACTTAGTGTAACGGTGATTTTTTTGCCTTTTGTATGGCTATTTAAATACTTTCTTCCATTGTGCAAACACAGATGTGATAGTTGGGAGCTAAACTAAACGAAAGAGCATCTTATTATAGAATCAGAATGGTTTAGGTTGGAAGGGACCTTTAAAGGTCATCTAGTCTGATTCCCTGCAATGAGCAGAGACATCTGACCTAAAGACGTGCCAAGTTTAGATTGGATATTAAGAAGAATTTCTTTACTGAAAGGGTTCTCAGGCATTGGAATGGGTTGCCCAGGGCAGTAGAGGAGTCCCCATCGCTGGAGGGATTTAAGAGTCATATAGACACAGTGCTGAGGGACATGGTTTAGTCAGGCAGTTGTCAATGTTAAGTTAATGATTGGACTTGATGATCTTAAAGGTCTTTTCCAATCTAGGCAATTCTGTGATTCGGTGTGATTCTGTGCATATGACCTTAAGAAGACCTGACCTAAGGCAGGGCCTTACTGAGGGACTGAAATAAACTGGACATTAGCATTAGTGGACATTATCAAGGATGAATACAGTGGAGCTGTTCTTTGACAGAACATAAATGGGGACAAGCAGTGTAAAATCAGAGCAAGCATATACAGAAGTCCATAAAGATGACTGGGTCCTCCTCTGAACATATATGATCCAAATATAGTTCCCTGAGTGGCTCTGGCAAAGACAGATCAGGCAAGGAGAGCAACACTGATCCCAGCAGTACAGACAACTGTTACCCGTAACGGTGGGTCACAGTGGCCTCCACAGTTTTAAACAGGCATGCTGCTAAGATAACTTCTCATTGCTTTTTGGGTTACAAGAAGGAGTTGGCTTTGTGCTTGCTTCTCCTGCATCTGACAGCTGGTTGCTAAATTATCCTAGCCACTAACTGATTTGCCAGTACAATCACATAGGGTTTGTGCTAGTGGTGTTTTATAAATGCGCTCAGACTCAGCTTCCAGCAGTGCACCTCCATCAAACAGCCACAGCTGCCTTTACTGGGCTACCAGTCTCCCCTTGCTGCTGAAAAACCTCTAAGAGTTGAACATTTATGTGCTCTAGACTGTGAGAAAATGACTCCAAAGCGACCTTTGTTTTACCTGCAGGTATACTGCCCTGTGCTATGATCTTGTCAGATCTTGTTAACTCATCAGCGCTAGGGTAATCTTGGATGATAAAAACCAGGGAAGACCTCACTGCTGAGGGAGGCTGTGCCTGTAGAATCATGAAAATGGGAACAATGAGGCACCAGCATCCTTTTTTTCCTCATTTTACAAAGAACTTTACAGGAGTCATTAACAGCATATTACGGATGACTTGTGAAGAGTCCCAGATGTAAGATCCTGCAGGGGAAAAAATAGCACTGGATTAGGACTGGACTGAGCTAATCCACTTTATAAAAGCTGCTGTGTAACCAGGTAGTCTTTTTTTTTTTTTTTTTCCTCCCTCTTTATTACCCTAATTTGAAAAGAAAATAGTATACTCTGCACTATACAGTCTGCAGTTGTGTTCTGAAACAGATTTTAGGATGCCTTGTTTAGTATTGATGTTGTCGTGCCTTCACCTGGATGTTTCTGTCTCTGCAATGGGTTTCCAATGTTGTGCAGCCACCTCTGGAGCTGCAATACCTTCACGCTTCCTACAATGAAACGAGGGAGCAGAAATCAGGAAGGTGGTGTGCCAGGCTGAATTTTTGTTCCAAAGTTAGAGAATGTGTCTGGCAGCAAAAAGAGGGCAGGAAGACCAATGCTCTCAAAGTGTCTCTGTCACCTGAGAGTGACATGCCCAGTTCCAGGAGCGTGGTGGGAGTTGAGACAGGAGTGCCCATCCTGCTCAAATCCACCTTAAAATGCATTGGCTGTCAGCTCAGGTACCAGGGCTTGTAAGGAAATGAAACAATTCTTAGTACCAAGAACCACCTCACAGGTGCCCCAGCACAGTGACACCAAAACAAAAATCACTCTGTACCTCCAGGTTTTTCAAGCTTTGGAAATCAGCTAAAAAACCTTGGTTTTGGTTTTACTCCATTTTGAGTCCTAGTGACAATGGAGCAGAGCGACAGCGTGACTATAGCTCTGTAAACGTGTTCCTGTACCCAAGGACAAGGTTTCAGATTTGCTGGCAGAAGAAAGTCTCGGCTCTGGGACCTTACTCTGAGCTCTGCCAAGGTGAACTGGCTTACAGGTGCTAAGGACCATATTTAAAATAAGCTGGTGTGTGGCCAACAGCCACCTACACTGAAAATATTATTTACTACCTTTGTAGAAATGCAGATACAGCCCTAGAAGTCATGGCTGGCTCCAACAAAGAGGCTATCCTCTCCCAAACTTCTTGCAAGGCAAAATTAATTAAAAAAAAAAAAAAAAAGAAAAAGAATCAATATAGATCTGTAAAGTAATAGCCTCTGTGTGTGATGGCAAATCATGTCCGCTCATGGAAAGAAGACCTGTCAGGACCCAACAGCCCTTGTGACACAATGAAAAGGAAATCCAAGTCACCTCACCTAGTTCAGTTAGTCTCCACTACTTGATGGAATAAAAGCCAAAGCCCTGACCACTGAGGTACTCCAGATTACAGATGGTTTAAATATTCAGGTGGTTACAGAGCTACCATGATCCTTTAACTTTGAATCCAAACAGTTATTTTCTACTCAAGCTTGAATGTTTGGAATTCACGAGGTTAGGGTTAGTTACAGAATAATATAGGAAATATTTGTGAGATTGGAAAAGACACAGAGGGGATATAAGCCTGAAACTTCATGTCCTGGGTCTGCTTCTGGAAAACCTTGTTCAGAAAACCCTGATCTTCAGAACATCCAGGGGAAACCACCCTCAAGGTGAGCATCAGACAGCCCATCTCTGCTTCCCACCTGTGGTCCCAGAACAAGAATGATGAGCTCCAAAGGGAGGGAAACCTGAGCAATAAGTGAAGAATAAAAAAGCCTGAGGAAGAGAGTCTGTAAATGGAGCACAGAGATAATTCTCAAAAGACAAAAACGTAGTGTAGATGCATCCCTCAGGACACGGCAGGAGGGGTGAGTCAGTGGGTGGTGGCCAGAGAAAGAGAGCATAGATCAGATTGATGGGATGATGTTTTGCAGATAGAATATCCGAAGAGGAAGGTGAAAGCAGCTTATTCATATTTTTCATGGATCCAGCCGTAAATGGGAGAAACGGCACATATGACATTATCCTTGGAAACTGGGCAGAAGTGCTGCAGTTTAGAATGCTGGAAGTGTGAGTGGGTATAAGATACCCATGTAAGATTTTCCTCAAGAAGTATTTCTAATTGGTAGATCTTGGAAAATGAAATAATTCATTTTGTTCGTGCCATGTTGAGTTAGCTGTTACTAGAATTAGCAGTTGATGCTGTGCTACAAGTTAGTTCCAAATTTCTCTGGGTATAAACCCTGAGTATTGGATCAGTTCATGAGGTGCTGATGTCAGCTCCGAAACCCTGC
Organism: Antrostomus carolinensis; assembly: GCF_000700745.2. NCBI lineage: Eukaryota > Metazoa > Chordata > Aves > Caprimulgiformes > Caprimulgidae > Antrostomus > Antrostomus carolinensis. The sequence goes on from NW_010294573.1 coordinate 12,422, forward strand.
AGAAACATGACAGTCGGGTGGGATCTGATCCATGAGGCTTTTCTGCAATGCTCCTGAAACTGGTTGAAATATATTGAGCTTGCCAATGAAAAATATTTGATGCTGCTGACTCTCCTCCAGCATTCAGTGCTGTTTTTCCCACATCCCTGCTGTCCTGGTGAGATGGCTCCATGAGGTGAAGATGGCTGCAGGGCTGGCGTGCTCATCTCTTTCCCGCTGGTACCTCTCCTCCACTGCACGAGACACAGACCCCCCAAGTGAAGCAAATCTTCACTTACACTCAGTTTGCACAAGTAGCTACAGCAGTTTTGTTGCTTAAGGGTGCAAACAGCTTACATTTTTAATGATTGTGCAAGAAACTTCACTGAGAACCTTCAGAGGGTTGGGTTTTTTTTTTTAGGTGTAGGCTGAAATAAAAATTTCCATAGCTATTTTGGATTTCCAAACCAGCCTTTCTCTTTGTAAACATCCAGGCAGCAGAGAAGCTGTCCTCCCTCCCCTCTCACACCAGGAATCATCTCGTTGCTTTACCTCTTCGTCTCCAAGCTCTGGAAGCAGAGAATGCAAGCCTGGGAATGAGACAGCAAAGGCTGGGGGGACGGCAGCTAAATCATCTGGAAAAGCAGTCCTTGCTGGGAAGATGAGCAGACTTTGTTTCTTTTCCCCATTTGTGACCACTGCACTCCTGTGCTCAGGGAGCCCTTGTGTTCAGAAAGGAAAGACAAGCTAAAAGACAGTTTTGTAACTGTTCCCAATGTTTTGGCCTCATTTTTCATGATTAAGTGCTTGAAACTAAAGCACGAGGATTTTCTGTGGTACTGAGCGCTAAAGCCTTGGGTTCTGTGGATGCTCGGAGAGCCAGGTATAAGCTAATCAATCAAAGCAGCTCTAAACATGGCTACAGATATATCATTTTCAGGTGCTGAGATTTCATTTTTCACCTTTTCTTTATTAAAGTTACTCTAAATCGAGCCAGACGTGAACACTGCTGGCACTGGCTTTGCGCACAGTGTACACAGTTTCACAATAAAACCATCCCTGTGAGGCCAGTGCTGCTGTCTCAGTGCCTTCACCACAAACCTTCTCTTGGTGGCCTTTGCAGCCTGATCTCTGCTGTGCACAGGTACCTGATGCCCACCTAAGAGAGCGGCATGGCTCTACCTGCTTACATCAGCATAAGGTGCCTCCCTGAGACAGGCTGGAAGTCTTATCTTTTTTTCCTTTTTTACTTTTCTTGCCTTTTTCCCCCACAGCATTGCTTGCACATAAAATGGCAGGAGCATGTCATTGATTGCACAGTAGTGGGATACATGAGCTGAGGGGAGTCCAACTCTTCTTGCTCCTACTTGCCCTGGAGCAGACTTGTGCTAAACTGGGAGCCTCCATGCTCTGTTGCTCATTGGTGGAAACTGGATAGAAAGGACAGGGATGCTGGGGTTTTGCAAGTATTTCCCAGGACACAGAACAGTGTGTCCTGGAAGACACTTGCAAAACAGTGTGTCCTGGGAGAACAGCATGCAAACAAAATCATCACTGGATATCACAAGGAGGAGGGCTACATTCCCCTTTCTCTCGGGAAAGGCTGCTGGCTGTTGTTCATGAAGAGTCCGGCAGGTCAGGGTGACATCTCAGCTCCAAACATCCTTTCACTAGCATCTCTCATCTTTCCTGGTCAGAAACTTCTGAGTGAAATGAAAGGAGAGAGTATTTTCATCATGAGAGCTATACCCTTCGATTATAACTTTTAAAAAGTTTATTATTAATCACTTATTCCTTTCAACTTTTCCCAAGACATAAAAAGTAGGACACAGCTCTAGAGACTAAAATGTTCAAAGAGAAGACTGGAGCACATAGGCGTGTGGAAAACCCAAATGAAGTAAGCACCTAATGCTTTGATTTAGATGAGTGATCTTTTAGCAGCTCCCTTTGCCTACATTGTAGGGCAACTAGGTCTTACAGGGACCTGTGATTGTGAACAAGTTAGAATCATAGAATTGTTTTGGTTGGAAAAGACCTTTAAGATCATTGAGTCCAGCCAAAACTCTCAGTTTGATAGATCAGGATGGAAGTAGTGGTCAGTAAATGAAGGTGATAGAAAGAGAAAGAGAAAGAGAAAGAGAAAGAGAAAGAGAAAGAGAAAGAGAAAGAGAAAGAGAAAGAGAAAGAGAAAGAGAAAGAGAAAGAGAAAGAGAAAGAGAAAGAGAAAGAGAAAGAGAAAGAGAAAGAGAAAGAGAAAGAGAAAGAGAAAGAGAAAGAGAAAGAGAAAGAGAAAGAGAAAGAGAAAGAGAAAGAGAAAGAGAAAGAGAAAGAGAAAGAGAAAGAGAAAGAGAAAGAGAAAGAGAAAGAGAAAGAGAAAGAGAAAGAGAAAGAGAAAGAGAAAGAGAAAGAGAGAAAAGAAAAGAAAAGAAAAGAAAAGAAAAGAAAAGAAAAGAAGAGAAAAGAAAAGAAAAGAAAAGAAAAGAAAAGAAAAGAAAAGAAAAGAAAAGAAAAGAAAAGAAAAGAAAAGAAAAGAAAAGAAAAGAAAAGAAAAGAAAAGAAAAGAAAAGAAAGTAAAAAGGTAGGGAAAATGGTAACAAGAGCAGCAGCCTCCATCTGGAAGATGAGAGCACGAGAAAAGGGGTTGAATCCCACATGCAGATGCAAGAACACAAGATTTTCTTCCGGAAAAGAGAATTTCAGAGACTTTCAAAGACTAAGCATCCAACTGAGATGATTTCTTTGGGAAGCAGAACGGTATCAGAATTTTTCTGTAGGTACATGGCATCAAAATGCAGGCACAAGGTAGACAGCTGAGGCTGGCAGGCAGTCCTGAGCATCCCCAGGTGAACTTACTCTGAAAAACTGGCTCTGCATATTTGGACACAACTGAAGCGACAAGGACTGCTTTAGCAGGCTCCTATGGGCTGAAAAGTCAATATGAGAACTCAGTGCATGGAAGTGCTGACAGGATAAAGGCATCCTCATAGTGTTTGAACCTAGTCCAAGACTAACATAAAACCTCTGGAGAAGCTGTTCTTGTTGAATTGCAAGTTGCCTTCCCCCCCTATTTAAATAAGCCAAAGTAGTTAAATTGAGATGATAAGAATCTGAACTGCTTATCTGAACCTTATCAGTGAATTCTGCCTTTCAAAAATAGTTATTCAAATTCTTACTTCATCAGGCTTTAGGAGGTAATACATTTTAAGAAATAAAACATGGAAAAAATCCATTTGAAGGTGCTGCCTTAATCTGCATGGCAATGAAATATTCTCAAGAAAGGCATTTACTTTTAATTAATAATAAAGTAAATGCAAACCACCACAGGCCACATTTGAGAAAATGCTGCAGTTCAAAGTGAGAAAATACTTTTATTAAATGAAAGTGTCAGTGAGTACCATTAAATGAATGTCAACACAATCATTAGAGCAATCCATCAACCAGCATAAAGAAAGTATAAAATCACAGGGGCAAGTTATGGGCATAACAGAAGTTTGTATTTTTGCACTTTGACTCCAGGAGAGAGAGGTCTTTCCACAACAAAAGACAATCGTGTCAAAAGCAAGCCCCATGACTAACCAGGAGGGGCTGGCTCCAATCTAGTACATTTTTTAAGATCCCCACTGCAAGGATTTAGCACCGTGCTCTCCCCAGTGGGGTTAATTCATGTTCTGACATGATATACTATATTGTCATGCTGACAGCCCATGCCTCCGTTAGTGCCTCCCACTACTAAATGCGGCTTCTTGTGAATAGGCCTCAGATAAGCCACATCCTCACATGCCCCAGCACTGTGCCTGCTGCTCTGCAGCCATGCTGGGGGTCCCACCGCCACCCCGCCATGGCCAGGGAGGATGCTGAATTCGGAGTCAGAGGATGTCAGATCACACAACCCCTGCAGCTGACCCGCTGAGTTTGTGGGGGGACAGCCTACAGGTTACCCATATCATCAACGTGCTGTGATCCACTCCTGCCTGCTGAGAACAGCACATAGAGTTGATTTTTAAAAAAACTGTTACCCTTTATTTCTGTTCTCTCTTCTGTCCACTTCTCCTCGAGCTTGGAGCCATTCCTCAGGGCTGGGGCTGTCCCTTCTTGAACAGTGGAAAGGCTGTAGCATATCATGGGTGCTGTTAGCAGCCAATATATACTGAGTCATCACAACAGCAAATTTCTGGGCCAGTTTCCAACCCCACTCTTCACACAGCTAGCACTATAAGGAAAGTTTTACCAAGAAAAAAACACAAAGAAAGAAAAGAAGGGAGAGTGTCTGAGCACACCTCTCCCTCCATGAGGTGCAGAGCCAGCCTCCATGGTGTGCAACCCAGCAGTGCTCAGCATGAGTGTGCACACCCCCAGGGCCATTTCCCCAAGGAAAGCTAGAGCTGCCTTTTGTAATGAAGGTGCTTTTAATTTTATTTTCTTCACTTCTGTTCAGAAGGAGAAAGGTGTACACAGTAATGCTGACTATGTTTAACTGCATCAAGAGAAAGGGAGTTATGCTCAGTCTATTTTCTTGCTTTGCTGACATTTGCAAGTGTGTTGAAGTGATGGGAGCCGCTGCCCTGGAGGAGCAGGGGGTGGTGATGCTGCGGGAGGAAGTGCTAAATATAAGAGTGGCTAAATGGGAGCTTGGTGATCTCAGCCCTGTGTGAGATAGGAAAAACAAGGACTGTGTTCAGCTCCATTGGGCAAAACAGTAAGGGCATAAAATGCTTCTGAGTGGGCTAAACGGCTCCAGCCCCAGAAAAAGACAGTTGAGTTGCTGAGATTATACTTAATTGGCAATGTGGGAAGGCAGTCTCTCTGCAAGGCAGCCTACGCTGTCCCCTTGTACAAAGCCTTTTCATGAGCTACTGGGACATACTGCCAAACATCTCAGCAAATACCAGTGCTGTAATGTCATCTCAGGAAGCTGAAGAGCCTGGAGCTACCAGGACAGTCTCACTGCCCTCATGGTCCATCCTCACTGCCCATGCCCCTGTCCTATCCCTCCCAGGACAATTTGGCCCTGTTCCCCATGCCCCAGTTCTCCTAGCGGGCTGGATGGGAATCTCATCCCACCCCCTGTAGCAATAGCAGTAGCAGCATGGGAAATGTTTTCGTCTAGGTGAGGACTTAGGTCTTCTCCCATGTCATCATGTCTTGTTTAATTCTTTGTTCAGGATCCAGCCCCAGGTGGGAGGAGGCAAGGTTAAAGCTACACAAACCCCCAAAGAGTAAGACAGTGCAGACACCTTGTCCAAGACAGCTTTCCTCACAGTGACAACACACACACCCACACACAGCTCTTTTCCATTGTGCCGAGAGGACAAACATCCCACCCTGTCTGTAAGTGCACCTGGCTGTGCCGGGCTGGTCTGCAAATGTCTGATGGCAGGATTTTGCCCTAAATACAGTACTGCCTCCCTAGCAGTGCTCAAGATGCTTGGAGCTCACAAGGCTAGAAACTATGTTTAAAATAGAGTGCCTGGAATATGCTGCTGAGACACTGGTAAAGAGACTTGCCCACACCAATTCCCAGGGAATTAAGTGACATGTCTGTCTCTCTACGTATTGTCTGATGTAACAGAAGATTTCCCACAAGAAAATGATATTTTGGTCAACTTTGTCATTTACAGTTTCCACCTCTTGGTGAATGTAATCAGGAATCACCATAATCATGTGCCATGTAGACATGGACATGTCATGAAGGTGCTCAGGGCTTCATGTTAGACGGAAGAGATTCAGAGCAAAATAAGACCCTCACATTATACCAAGGTATAGAGATGGATAATCAAGAATATGGTCTTTTCCCCTCGCCTGTATCTGCCAAAGTGCATGCATGTCCATAGGTTTTCTGCAGGGCTTGTTATGTGCCTCAGAATCAGAGCAGATCACTAACCTGGCAAGGCTACAGCAGAGAACTAACAGCACCCTGAAACAGGCCACAGAGAGACCTCACCTGTGGACACAATCCAGCAGACTGTGCAGGGGCGGGGGTCTAACCTCCCTCTGAATTTTTCACTTCTCAGATTAACTTTTGAACAGGATATTAAGAGCAAAGGCTTGGCTGGGCCTCATTTGTGTGAGAATTTGTGCCCATTTGAGATGTATGTGTCTACAAATGCATGCATTGTGTTATGAGGAGTCTTATGAGGAGCATCTGAGGTAACTGGGGTTGTTTAACCTAGAGAAGAGGGGGCTGAGGGGAGACCTTATCACTGTCTACAACTACCTGAAAGGAGGTAGTAGTGAGGCAGGTGTGTGTCTTTTCTCCCGGGTAACTAGTGACAGAACAGGAGGAAAAGGCCCCAAGTTGCGCTAAGGGAGGTTCAGATTGGATGTCAGGAAATACTTCTTCACTGTAAGGGTTATCAGGCACTGAATGGACTGCCTGGGGAAGTGGTTGAGTCACCATCCCTGGAGGTATTTAAAAGACGGATAGGTGGGGTGCTCAGAGATGTGGTTTCGTAGTGGACCAGTATGGTCGGACTCAATGATCTCAGTGATCTTTTCCATCCAAACGATTCTATGATTCTGTGATCATCTATGTTTGTATCCAAATGCCTGACTTAAACACACAAAGCAAGTACAAGTGGCCCAGAAAAAATGAAAAATAATTGGGGGAGGACAATTGGAGGGCTTTGCTTTTTTTTTTTTTTTTTTTTTTTTTTTTTTTTTTTTTTGTGGGCTTTTTTTGGGACTTTTATGAGTTGAAGGTGTGGTCCAGTTGATTTAACATTTTTTTTTTTTTCTCCAGAGGGACCATTTTATTATTCTTAGTGTATTTTCTCAACTTTGAAAACTGAACTTAAGCATCTTTTTCCTAACCATACCTTGAAAATAAAAGGGTTTGGAGCCAGATGCTGCACTGGTATATCCATAGGAATGCATCACTTTGTTTCCTAAATAGCACTTTTTCAGGCACCCTGTTTTGAGGCCAGGCATAGAAGAGCAAGTCCAACCAGGCTGCTTCCAGGAGTCATTCAAACTGAAATTCGTGGTTACGTGAGCCCAGCGTAGTGGCTCCCAGTAAGTGAGACAGTGGTTCCCAAGGGAATAAACTCTGCTAACACTGCTCACTGGATCTGGGAGCACTGGGGAGGTGCTGGAGTGGCCCTGGGCAGGGCCAGCCTGCTCCAGCCATGCCTCCTGGCCCCTGCAGCTGGAGATCCGCCAGGGTCCTCCAGTGTGAAGCTCACCTACCATGGGCTGGGAGGAAGACAACCTTTGGGGGCTGTAGCTGCCACACATACATTGTGAAGCACCTCCGTTAATGAAACAAAGTGGCTATTGCATATAATGCAAAGTACCCAGTGAGGGGTGCTGCAGATAGTGTGAGAAAAGGTCCCCAGAGCAGAGCAGAGCAGAAGGGCCCTTTGCCTCACTGTATTGTTTTCAACATTCCCACAACACTTTGCCTTTTGAGCTCAGCCTTACAAGCTTCAAGGCAAATCAACAAGTTCAAGCACGAACCTAATTCAAGCTCTGAATAAAACCCGTACCTGACAACTCTAATTATTAGGCTGATGCGTCATATTTACATTAATTTGAGTACTACTTAGATTCAATTACAATAATTCTTCCATTTATTCATTCCAAGAGATTTCAATGACTTAGCAGATAGCATATATAATCAAAGCTTAGCTAAAGAAACAGGTTTGCTTTCTACAGACAAATTGTTCCTATACCTGGGTGCTGACTACAGCATCCTGTGCATGTGTCTGCATGGATGTGCCTCAAATGGTATCAGCATTTTGAACACAGGTGAGCCAAAGGACAGAGACGAGGAAAGCCCATGAGCCTTGGCCATGCTCCCAGGATCAAATCGCAGCCCCTGTGATGGAGGTTTATGTCCACCCTGGCATGTGCTTTTGCAGCCTGGAAGTACTGCTGGACTCCTTTTTTGCTGTTCATTGGTTATCCTGCAGTAGTGCCCAGCACAGCCTTTTTTCACCATCAGCTGGTCAGAAAGCTTATTCCAGACAAGACGATCTTTGAGGTTGCTTAAAACCTGGCGTTCTATGATTATATGATTTCACGTGAGACTTGGCTTGTTCTCCCTGCCTCATTCCCTGCACCTTTTTCAGGGACACAGCTTACATCTGTTGGATTCAGAACATGACAATGCACTCAAGCAGAGTGCCACACCAGCAGCTCCTTGCACCATATCATGATCTGTTCCAGTTGTTTGATAACTCCTATGTATAGCCTATGCTGTTCATGACTGGTAAGATGTTAAATGATCTGCATCCCCAAAGAGGAGAACTTGTCTCCCCCTCTCCACCTCCAACACTCCAGGACAATACTCCCATACTGATGAGAGTGAAGAGTAAAAGCTACTGCCCAGGTGTTCTCCACCCTGGTGTCTGGGTTTCGTACACTCACCTGGTGCACTACAGGCAGTTGAGATGTGCAGCAAACTGCTCTTTTCCCAGACATTAGAGATGATACCATACCACAAGCAAATTTTAGAGTCCAAGTTCTGTTTGAAGAACTGCATCCTCACAAAACTTCTCAGGATATTGCAAGGGGAGACAACAGTGAGAAGAAGGGACTTCTCTCTAAACATAAATTTTGCTCTCGATGTAGGGAATGAGCAAATACATTTGGGCTATGTTAAAATCCAGGAAAAATTCTGTGATTCTGTGACTATTCTACCTTTGCAGTGGTGGGTATTCGTTTCCTAAGCAGTTTGTTTGCTGTGAAGAAGGTCCTGATTTCAAAAGGAGCAAGACCTAGCTCTGGAAGTTCCTGTATGTCATTATTTACTGCTATGCTGCTTATTCCTTCCAACATGTTTTCCCGTGGTTGAGCTGACCAAGCCGATACCGCCGGTGCACGGCGAGCCGGCTGCCCCCGCAGAGGACGCGGGGTGGGTGGGGAGCGGGGCCCGGCTCTGCCCCGCGGCCACTGCAGTGGGGGGTTCGCTCCACTCGAGGGAGCTCACGCTTTGGAGTAGCTGAACAGAAACCCTCGCAGCATCCTCAGCCAAAGTCCTGAGGGTGACAAACCCTCTGTGCCGGGGGAGGCTACACCCAGGAGGACTTCTTTCCTCCTGAAAGGCTGAGGAGATGCTTGTGCCCAAGCCTACGCTGCTCCTGGGTAAGGTAAAACGTTTTCAAGACTGTTGTGTTTCAGCCCAGGGTGTCCAGGGCTCCTGCCACCTGTCCTGGCAGCTGGGGTGGCCACAGCACCCAGTGTACTCGCACTTGTCCTTGTCACCAGAGCTGCCATGGCCCAGGCACGGCTGGACGCAGGTGTACAGCATGGGGCTGTGCAGAAAGAGGCAGTTTCCCACTGCGGAGCAGACTGATGAGGCTGATAGGACCCCTGAACAATTAAAATAAGTAGACTTGAGGAATAAGGCCTGCTTTGGCTATTGCTTTATAAGTTTTATTTATTGCTTTATAGTCCTTACTGAGTCCTTCACAGTGACTTGGCACAGCAGAAGTCTGTGTTTTCTGAAGCACTCACTCTTCTGAGGAAGCTTATTGTATGTAAAGGGAATGACTGAGGAGACATTTTCATTCTTTAAAAAAGAAAAAAAAAATCCCTTGTCTCACACATTCATGCCTCACGATACCAAGACAAAAATAGGGCCAAACCAGATGCTTAGAAAGCATCTGTACCTTTGGCAGAACAGCAGGAAAAGAGCTGCTCCTCGCATCCCCAGAAGCGCAGATGCTTTAGGTGAAGGCCAGAGGGCAAAATCCATCCCTGGCTTCATTAGAGACAGTTAAACCTGATTCATCCTGTCTCCAACCACTCCCTGACTTGTCTCCTGAAAGGCAGCGCACACCGAGGCGTTCCCCAGCCAGGGTCAGGTGTCAGAAGCAGCTTCTCCAGTGAGCCGGTGTGAGTCAGAGTGTTTGGGAACTGCTCCAAGCTATCGGGAAAAAACAACTCCCAAATTAGCTGGGGTGGCTCCCAAGCGAATCCACCTCCGCGGGGAAGGAGGTGATCTAATGAAAGCGTGCGGTCAGAAATCAAAAGAGCCTGGAAAGCATTCCAAGCTGCATAATAAGATTTCGCATTTCATATCTTCAAAGCATTAAGTGAACATTATCTAATTAATCCTCACAACACTCCTCAGAGATATTATCCCTATTTTACAGACAGAGAAACCAAGGCACAAAGTTAAGTCACTTGCCCGGAGCCAGAGAAGGGAGTGTCAGAGCTGGGATTAGAGTCCAGGAGTTCCTGGCGCCCAACTTTTTCCTCAGACTACTGGGTCATGTGTCTTCCCTGCAGGGAAGATAATAATGAGCCCATAATTACCCATACAAATTCCCAATGACCAGGCTAACCCATCTGTATAAAGCTATTTGTAATTCCAATAAACACTCCTATGAATTAGCTACCTCCATGAACTAGCAGTACTCTTTCAGTTATAGGGAACCAGACCTTCAAATAAGGGCTGTTCTCTGCAAGAGTGAGTCCCAACTCCAACCTGCTCCAAAGGTCAGTGGAGAACATCTTCCCGTTTGTAAATCCCTGGTGACCATCCAGGGATGGCGTGAGCACTGTGGGAGCTGTGGTGGTAAGGTGAGGTTTGCAGAGAGAAGGGAACAGAACTGGAAAAAATGGACAAGCCCTTTGGGCACACATGTCCTTTTCCAAGCCTGATGCAGAAGCAGAAACTTTGTGCTCAGTACAGGCTGAGAGTAACTCCTCACTGTCAGAAGATGTTGTGTGGTCAAATGCATTGCTCAGCTTGATCTGTCAGTCTTGTAAAATAAATGACCCCTTCCACATGTTGACATGGTCCCCTGAAATGGCCTTAAGCAGACTTACTGCAGTATTACTGGAAAACTCAGGGCACTCAAAGTGCCCCATGCCTTTGGCTGGTTCCTCATCCTGCCCAGGGAAGAGGGGAGCAAGCTGTTGCCTCCCCATTGCTCCTGCATACATCTGGGGCAGACAGCTCTGCTCCGAGGCACCCACTGTGTCTGGTTTTAGCCTGTTTTTCCGGTAGGATGAGGCCTCTGTGATTATGCCATGAGTGTGTGACTGCATGCACATGTGGCTGTGTGTCCTTACCTCTGTGATGCTGTGTTCCCTCTTCTACCAATATATTTGAACGCAGGTGAGCTGGTCTTCCCAAGCTGATGCTCAGGCATTGGGTGCCTAGAGCCCTCCATCATGCAATATTTGTCTGCTGCCCCCTCAGCAGCGACCCCTTTCCACAAAGCCTCTATCATCCCTACTCAAACCCAACTTATTGTTACTCCAGAAAAGAGATCACCATGAAATGCCCACGTGGGATGTGATGCACTGCTGTGACAAGCAGCGCACACTATTTTAGCTGTGACTTGCATATCTGTTCCAGCTCTTCTCCCATGCTATGGTGTCTACTCTTGTTTGTGATGTACTTTTCCAGGGACACCTATGCATCTTGTCACAGGCCAGCAAAGCAGCATACACTGCAAAACACAGGAATAGCCCCTCTTCCTGCCGTGTCAGCCTCTGTGCTTGGGACAGACTGCTCAGAGTGGTGCCAGGGATGCTGCAAGAACTAACAGCTAATGAAGTTTTTGGTGCTCAAGAAATCTGTTGTGCTGCCTGGGTATGGGACAGCCCTTGGGATGGGCAGGAACACAGCAAGCAGTTCTGTCACCTCCATCAGGGTCAGGACTTAGGTTCACTCCTCCAGAGCACTGTCATCACAGTGATAAGGACTCTCTGGGTGCCTTTTCTCTAGGGACGCAGTTGTCATTTCCCAGCCAGGCTACACCAAGAGTAATTGCTTGCAGCTCCTGGAGCTTCATTTCTGCTCAGGTACCAGCACCAGAGTTGCTCCTATGCAGCTGAAGTGCTGCTTAGTATTTCCTCTGATTCACAGTGATGTGGAGGAGCCCATCTGCTACTTTTCAGCACCTTAGGCATTATTTCGAAACCAGGCCAGGCCAGCAGCAATGCTGAGCTCCAGATAACGTGATGGCTGAAAGCTGTCCCACACCAGTCACACTGTGTCCTTCGACCACTGGCCAATTGCCTTTGGGGCTCAGGGGTTTAGAAGGGGCAAAGAGGAAGGGGTAGCCTTGGGAAGACACAGGAGGCCCTGGCAGGTGTCCTCAGAGAGGGAAAAGAGAAGGGTGAGGAAGGGGCAGCAGCAATGAATTTTCCTCCAAGGAGGACTGAACACCCAAGATCTGTATGCTGTCTGCATAGTGCGATGGCACCTTGTCATTCAGGAGAGGAGAATAAAAGGGCATTTCAATGACTTTAAAAAAAAAAGGTCATGTCTGTCAGGTCCCAGGGTGCCACATCACAACCCCAGTAGGCTGCGGGGCAGATCAGCAGCAGGGTAATAATGGAGCATTTGGGAACATGCACAACTCTTCCTAAGCCACAAGTTGCACAGTAAAGCCAACTGCTTATTAACAGAAGAGGGATCGCTCAGCATTTAGGGACATATTTCTCCAACTTGCTCAAAATCTGCACTGGTCCCAGGCTTTTAGTGCACCCATTTGAGGAGTCTAGTTGTAATGGCTGTGCTTTCAAACTACAGAACAGTGGTTTCTGCTGAAGGCTAAGAACTTTGTACAGAGGGTTGCTTCAGTGACATGCTGAAATGAGAAATGTTGCTCTTTGGAAAATCTGTCTTTTCCTTTATTTTTCATTATTCCTTTGATTTTTATAACTGCTTTTATTTGTATATCTGGATTTATCATTAAAATAAATTAAAGCCACATTTTGTTTACTAAAATACTTTGATGTGATTTTTAAAAAATAATTATGGTAAATGCACACACACATTTTGTTGAGCCCTTATATTTATGAGCAGATTTACTCTTGTGAGGAATCAAATTGCCTTTTCCTCACTTTTTGTGATCCAAGAACTCCTGTGAAAGAACATGTGTAATCAGTTTATCAAGTAATATAGATGTTTTTCACTGCAATATTTACCAGAAGTTCAGAAAAGCTTCTTGTTGGCTCATCTCCTACTGAGCTGTAACAATAAAAACATACAAAACATGTATGTGTATATGTACATCTCTCCCCACAAATGCAAACCTTAGTATAAAAATTCTTGTCAATAAATGCTGACAGACAGGAATTATATTATTCCAGAAATACTGCTAACCATACAATTTTTAATTTTTTTTCTGTAAACGGTTTAAAGACATAAAACGATAGTACAAAATGGCATGTTAGAGGCTTATTAGACACTGACAGCTGTAAGCATTTCAGGATGCTGTATTAAAAACATCTGCATAAAGGAAAAAATAGCATTCAGAAAAGAAAGGGATGAAAAGCTGAGAATAGCCTCACGTCCAATTTGTTGTCTGGTAGTTGCTGAAACTGGGAGTGACCAAGACCTCCTGATTTCAGCAAGCTAAATATAACAAGGACTAGATCTTTGTGATCTCAGCACACTATGTCTCCCTTACACATTTTGCCTTATATTCCCTGTCTTGTGGGGCAGGCATTTTGTGAAATACCTTTGTACAGTTATCACATGGGAAGTGGTTCCAATAAGCAATGTAACCACTGTACCACCAATTTCTTACCAGCTGTGGTCTAGCAGATTTTTTACTCAACGTGCTCCAGACAGGTTTTAGACATGAAGATATCCTGGGCTGCAAAGGAAGACTAAAATATTTGTTTAGGATATTGTGCAGTAACAGGAAATACATATGGAGTCGATCACCCAAAATCCAGATGCAGCTACTGTTTGGTATCTGCTTCTGCTGTTTCTAATTTTGTTTTTCCTGAAGCTGAGTTGCCATACCTTTGGTGTCCTTAGCTGGTGCACAGGCAATGAACACAGAAGGAGGTGGCACCTCTATGCCAAATAACACAAAAGGGTTTACAAAAACCCAACAAACACAATCCCCCTCCCAACCTCCTAAACTGGAGCATGACCTGGTCTGATCTCTGAATAGGGGCACTTCAGAGGCAGCCCTGTTATTCTCAGAAGGTTCCTGAGCCTCTTGGCCATTGCAAAGCAGAGCTGAGTCTCAGTCACATAGGGTGGGTAGGAGGAATGCTCCAGAGAGCCACAACACAAGAGATTTGGGCGAAGGACTGCAGTTTCAGTTGCTGAAGGAATGACTCACAGCCATGGATGGAAGTTATTCCTCCTATTCTGTTTGGGGCAAATATAGCACTGCAAACTGAAACTGGAATTGTAATACTTTGTGAAATCAGGACTGTTAGTGTTTTAAAATTTGAAGTGTCAATAAAAGACATGTATGTGCAACTTCTCCTTTATGGAAAATTTTCAAATTCAACATTTTTCAGTGCCATTTTATTAAAAGTCTTTCTGGATTTTCCAGCTAACTCTGGAAGCGTGAGCATCTGATGCCTGGAAATTGGACTGACAATAAGCATCAAAGCAGATGTTCTCCAAGCATTTCAAATTACTTATTCCTCACAAGACAGAAAACCTGAAAGGAAAAAAAGTCTCTAATGGAAACCCATTGAAATGTAGGGAAGCTGACCAAGCAAGTTATGCCATTGAAACAAGATACTCAGTCACTCTTGAAAATGGGATGAATCTGAAAGTTTAAAAACCCAGCAGCAAGGTCAAGTTCCTGAGACTTCAGTTGTTGGGCATCAGTTGAGCTGTAGGTACTCTCAAAATGCCAAGTAATGCAACTACACACTGCTCAAGTGAAAGAAGGTTTGAGAAAATTAGATTACTTTGTATTTTCCACCACCTGACCTGCATATAGCCATGGACAATCTCTGCCTCAGCTGACATGGTAACTTGGTCAGCTGTAGTGATGACTGTGCCGGAACTACAGCTGTTGTTTCTGTGTCTGGTCCAAAGCCTGCAAGGAGCTTGTTGTGGCTCTCCTTTCACTTCAGTGGATTTTGGCCCAAGCCAAGAGTGAAGTTAAAGGAGAGCCACAACAGTTACTGAATGGTTACATGTACATGGTACTTCTGACATGGAAACACACGTTCCCCTTTGCATTTAGTGTGATACAGGAAGAAAGCCTCAATACATGAACACATGGTATTTCTCCTTTTGGTATTTCTCCTTTTCAGATACTCTCAAGCAGTTGGGAAACAATACAAAATCTCACAAAACATTTCATCAAACAGTTTTGCTCTTCAGCAGCAGTTTTGCTTCCAGCAGCCCATTTACCCAAAGCCATCCTTCGACAGATATGAAGTATCCTTTCCTCTTGCCAACCCACAGGGAATTTAATGGGCAATTACTTCCTGCCTCCATCTTGAACCAAGGACTCATAGAAAGATTTATTCCTGAGCAAACATGTGAAAGCTTCACCAGTTGTCTCTACATATTTATGTTCATGCCTACATAGTAAAAGATTGAATCTCATATAAAAGAAAGAGGTACAGACAAATAAAGGAAGTCTTAGTGACAAAGGAAAGCAATGAAAACCATCGACCAGTTTGAAGGTTAGACAAATGGCTCCCGAGTTGTGAGCTGCATTCCT
>NW_010294573.1:27817-57575 GCF_000700745.2 Antrostomus carolinensis
ACATTGCTAAATGCAATTTTGCACAGTCTTAGGAGAGGTATTTTGTACAGCGCATCTTCCATAATTAAGAAGAAAACTATTGTCTCTTTTCCAAGTCAAATAAACCTTGTTTATCTGGAGGGGGAGTAAGTGCAGTGAGCTGGTCCGTGAGATAGTTTTGAAACTTTAGATCCAGAAGAGTCTGAAAGTCTGAGCTGGGGACAAAGGACTCATCTGCAGGATTGTATAAAAGGGCTTGGCACAGAAAGCTTTCAGGACCCTGGCTATGAACACTTGGGGCATGTTGAAAGCCTAAGTACAATAGACCTGACACAGCACCATGGAGCCAGAGGGCACTTCAGCAAACCTGCAGTGTGTGCAGCATCGAATCCCAGTGGGCACAAGCAGAAGAGATCAAAGGCAGCATGAACTTTCCCCACCTACTGCCCTGCCTGCACATTGCTGCCTGCACAGGCTTTGTGGTGGCTCACGAGGAGCTCTTTGATTGTGGCCATCATGGTGCTGCCTGACTGCAGCAATAAAGCATGGACATGCTCACTGCAGGGAGGGATGGTGTTTGCAGATAGAGGAGTTTGTATCTCAAGTGTGATCTGAGAGAGGCAGATGCTGAGAAAGGGTCTGAGTAAACGTTGGCAATCCCATGGGAGAGCAGGCTAAGAAATGAGCAGGGCTGGGGTTAGCTGCTGTTCTTCATTGATTCAGTTCAATGGTCTCCCCTGTGTCCTCGCTATACTGACACATGCTGTCACTCACTGTGCTGACCACTAGCTAGGAGAAAAAAAGCTCCAAGCAAACATTTTTTGTTCCTAAGAAATCTTGCAATTACAAAGACTAATCTTAAATGTGGTGCTTCTGGTGATGCGCTTGATGTTGCTTCTTTCATCTGCTGGACTCCAGCAATAAAGTCAGTAATTGTGGCCACTCACACAGTAAGTGTGGCAGGTTCACAGTGCCAACTGAGATGTATCGTTTGCAACAAGGAGCAAGGTTTGTGGCTGGATTTAGGCTAAGTTCCTGGCGAATTCCACTGCTGACTCCACTGGCAGTTCTTCAGAGACAGCCTCTGGGGCTGTTTTGGATTCAGGCAATTGCTGGTTTGGCCTCTCTCTCATGTCTTCTTGGACATGACTCCCCTTTGTCTTTCTCTCTGTGACATGTATTCCCTCTGAAACAATTAAGACCTTCACAAGCTCTTTGTTTCTAATTCTGGGCAGTTTAGCACGAAGTATATTTATTGTAATTGCATACTGAAAGTGCACTCAGTGCAGCTTGGCTTTCCCTCATCAAGACTTTTAGGAAGATATTTGTTATTGCTGGGAGCAACATGGGAGGTGGAAGAGCTGCAAACCTAAAGGATCTGCCCTCCTCTGCTTTACCCTTTGTCCTGGAACTGAGTGGCATTGGTTATCGATGTCTTAGAATCATAGAATGGTTAGGATTGGAAGGGACCTTAAAGATCATCTAGTTCCAACCCCCCTGCCATCAGCAGGGACACCTTCCACTAGACCAGGTTGCTCAAAGCCTCATCCAGCCTGGCCTTAAACACTTCCAGGGAGGGGGCATCCACAACTTCCTTGGGCAACCTGTTCCAGTGTCTGACCACCCTCACAGTGAAAAACTTCTTCCTAATATCTAATCTAAACCCACCCTCTTTCAGCTTAAACCCATTTCCCCTTGTTTTGTCATTAATTACCCTTATGAAAAGTCCTTCCCCAGCTTTCTTGTAGGCCCCCTTCAGGTACTGGAAGGCTGCTATAAGATCTCCCTGGAGCCTTCTCTTTTCCAGGCTGAACAGTCTTGAGAGTTTTCCAGCTCTTGTTCCACTTTAAAATGTCAGGTTAACTTTAAAACCTCATGGTTGCCATCCAAACAAGCATACCTGCTCTGAGCCTGGGTGTTATCAATCACCTCTTCAATGAAGCAGAGTTGGGAGGGAACAAAAAAACTTCTGCCTTTTGGAGTGTCCCAAGGCTGAGGTTGTGGCTATGGTGCATGAAATGAGCCCTAGAATTAAAAACTAGCTCAGGTATCTCTACATAGCATGGAACACATTCAGGTTTTGCACAGAAGGGGCGTCCAGTGAGTAGAGCACTACCTGGGACTGTTAGAAACCCTGCTTTGAGTCCCTGCTGTCCCATAGGTTCCCGAGTAAGTCATCAGGGTGCTTTTAATGTTGTAGCTATTTTGCTAATCCTCCTTGTCTGTGTGCTCTTATCCTGGAGCATAAGGGCCCACATGGGGACTTACAGTCCTGTGGTTATGCCATAGAGTTGCCCATGAAGATAAGCCTCTGCTGTCCCTCAGTCTCCCACTGAGAAACTGGAAATGATACTTTTGTCCCTTCCAGGAAGGTCATGGGAGCAAATCCTCTGAAAATGTCAAGTACCATGGTGGGAGGGCCCAGGGTGTGCAGGTTCCTCTGGCCAAAAGAAAGGTCATTCTGCATTTTTAGCAAATTCAAACAATAAAAAGATACAAAAATGTATTTTTAGGAACCTTACAGATTAATGCAAATAATTTGCTGTTAAATATTACTTAAATGTTACAACAATGGTTTTTTTCATGCTTTCCTTTTTTCCTTCCCTTTTGTCTTTCCTACATTCTTTGGTCCTTTCCCAGCAGTAAGCAGTTTTCAGCATTTCTGCTCCTTTCACAAGCTCTCCTCAACAGCAGAAACTAATGTTGTGATGCTGGCAATTACAGTGTAATTGGAACTAAACTGTAAGAAAGTTATGTGAGACAGAATACATCCCTGTACCCTCTCCTGCACAGTCCCTCTATATATGCTATCAGGAGGCTGATAAATAATCCAAGAAAATTGTAATAGCTTGCACAACCAGGTGTATTACACCTTCCTTCAAAATGCCTTTGAAACATCTAAAGATGGAAAGGAAACCATGGTGACTTATTGATTTGTGTAGAAAATGAAGTCTTGGGTTTTTATTTCCTTCACAAATCAGGAAGCAAGGAGATAACTGATGATCATTTCTTTCATGTATTGAGAGAGGGAGACAGGAGAATTTGTCTGATTTTTTTTGGTGTATCTATCTGTGGTTCTTTCATTAAAATTCTGTTCAGTTGTAGGTATGAGTGTTTTAAAACAACAACCTTCATGTCAGATGATGGAAAGACAAGGGAACAATGTCAGAGGTGCCTGGGGAAAGATGCACCCAACTAGGCATGGCTGCAGGGTGCTGGCAGACCTTGCTCAGGCACACAGGTCAGCCGGATACAGCCCAGCTTCTAACTAAAGGCTGGTGGCCACACTATACCCTGCTGAGGTACAAGGCAACAGTAACTCATCTTGTTAAGGTACTGACACCACCTCCACCGGTTCTTGGTTATCTTCAAGACTGTATTTAGGCCCACAGCAGCATAGCAGGTAGATCTGATTCTACTTTTTTTCTGACTAGCTTCAGAAAACTTGATGATCTTCTCTCTCTCTTGCATGGGAAAATCTTGCACATGACATTAATGTACTTCCTAGCATGTGGGTGATCGTAACTTCAAACTCAAACAACCTTCCCAGCATGATCCACTCAGAGCCCTGTCACCAGTCCTTCAGTGAGGTGCACTTGTTGGTACAATTGAAAAACTTCCATCCAGGCAAGTGTCCATTTCTCCCAGTGCTTGGTAGCATGCAGGTAGATTTCATGAATAAAACTCTCTCCAAACCCTGATGTTGCATTTCACAGCTCATTTTAAGCTTGCTATGTGGTAATAGCAGCAGAAGGCTAAGCATGGTCTGCAAAACAGGGTATATGCCTGGATTTCTGGCCTCTGTGAACTCCTGGTCACTGCTGTGGTGCTAGGAAGAGCTGGAGTACCTGAGCCTTCGAGTCCCACAAAACAACCGTGTCCTAAATGCAGCTGTGAGACAGGAGGTAGAAAGGCTTCGCACACAGCTCCCACCTTCTGCTCATTTCAAGGTGGAAGCAAAACCATCTGTGCCTCCAACATCTGTTCCCTGAGGGACCTAATGGTCTGGGGTGGGATGGGCGGAAGAGGAACACGCTGGCCATAAGCTTAATTTAGGCCAGTATCTGCAGACCCTGATGCTGCTGGTGGGTGTGCATCCTGCACAGCCCTCCGTGCCAGCAGAGAGCAGAAAATGGCTGGCACCAGCATGGCCCTTCACAGCCTGGGATTTCCCATTAGCGGGCAAGTCTGTGGTTAAAATGGCTTCCTGTTTGCTTTACCCCCCCAAAAAAGATACAGTCAGCATCCAGCACAAATACTCCAAGGATATTACTTCAGTTTATCTTTCAACTTAGACTATTTCAATTTCCCAAACTGCATTCAGCCCTATGGAAAAAAAAAAAAAAAAAAAAAAAAAAAAAAAAAAAAAAAAAAAAAAAAAAAAAGCACCTTATAGATCGAAAGGACTCATTTGTTTAAAAAAATAAATATCAGTGGGTGTGTGCCACTGGATTTATGGCCGAGAAGGTAACGCACAAGCACTGCCCTGTGCTTTGATAGCTTAACACTTCTGCGATGTGTGAATGAAGTCCAGCAGGCCCAGGACCACGTTAATCTCAGGGTTTTGATCTCTGTCAGTAACGAGATGCCGGCAGCCTGTACTTCAAAGCCAGCACTGATACAGATAATCTTGTGAAAGGCTCTCTGCATTTCCAGCCAGCTTGTATGGGGAATTACAGTGACAACAGGAGGAGATGATGGAAGAGGAGATGCTTGTTTGATGCTTGCTCTCTCAGTTTCTTTCTAATATTCCTTTTGTTTTTAATTTCCAAAGGGTGGTGTGGTCCCCCTCACCCCAGCTCAGCAGGACTGGCTCTGTCAGATGGACTCTGTGTGCTATGGGGCAGACAGGGTGGCCAGGATGCTCTTCTGCCCGGGATATCTGTGAAAATACAGTCATTCAGCATTGAAGCAGTGGGTGCTACATCTTGGCTGAAATATGGACGGGGATTGTATTAGAAACTGCACAGGCAGTTAAATGTTACACTTCCAGACTTCTGAGGTTATTTCTTTCTTGAAACAGTTGTAAAGGAGTAGGAGAGAGAGTAAAGATGACAGGAGACCACAGGCTATGAGAAGCATATTATAAAGCAAAATGAGCATTAGTTTCACATACACAATTATGCTTTATGTTGAAAGTATATAATTTTCAAGGCGTGTCTGACCAGGAAACAGAACTGAAATATTTTTATGTTGACGAGCCCTACTGATCTAAGAGAAAAACAGTGGCAAGGACTTATTACAAATGTGTATCTTGATTGCTCTTCCAGCAAGAACATTTATAGAAAATCAGAGCAAAATCTAGACTATAAATTTAACGGGAATAAATAGAGGTTAATATCTGTGACTCTGGCATCAACCACATTGTTCTCAGAAACCTTGCTGAAGACTATTCAAACATATATTTGAGTACAGTTAAACTAAAAGGGAATAATGAGGTATTAGGTCTGTGTTACAATCTGTCCTACCAGGATGACAGCACTGGCTGCAGTATGCTGAGAGAAATCAGAGAGGTAGCAAGAGCAGAAAAGTGATTGCACTGGGCAAATGCAACTACACTCATGTCCACTGGCTGTTTGCTACATGGGGACATGAAGCACAGGTTATTTCTTGGGATACTCCCACTGACAGCATCCTGGCATTAGCAGGTTAGTGATGCTACAGAGGAAATCCAGCCCTGTCCTCAGGACAGGGAGATGTACAGGTTTGGTTCGAGATGTTGTAATGGAAATGTCCCTCCTTGTTAGTCATCATCACACACTTAGACCCAGCATCCCTACTTGAGCAACAGAGCCTGAGAACTTTTCTACAGACATGATAAAATGCAAAGAGACAAACTGTATTAATGAGGAAACTAAAAATGGAAGTTAAGGCAGATAAATCTTTCCTGCATTATGGAGAGTTCTGGATGGCAGGCACCACACTGGGAGTGTAGTGACATGCACAGCATGCAGCAGAAGAGGCTTAAGAATGGGTAGGCATTTGCGTGGCTAAATCACGAGGTGAAAGAGGCTGTTTGATTTTCAAAAGCATCATTTAAGAAGCTTTATCCAAATGGTGATGGTACACTCCAGTGGGTTAAATTTAAAAACATAATTAGGCCATAAAATTGTTTAAGGAGTAACTACATAAAAGGAATTAAAGTTGTTTCTAAACACTGCTTCAACGCATCAGGATCAAAAAGTTTGGCAGAAGTCTGTGAGGCTAGCTGAAGCCTAAGGTCTAAAAGCAACGCTCAGAGTGGACAAGACCACTGCAGAGAAGCAAGGTGAATTCTTGGTGCCCATGGTCTCTTGTAGCAGAAACCAGGAGATTCCCACACAAGAACTTTCTTGGGAGAGGACTCTGTCAGGGTGTCTCCAAAATTTGGGAGGACTGCATGGAAGAAGCCAGAGTACAAATAGATGAGATTAAACCCACCAGACTGCCAGAAGCAGGGGGCAAGAGGTTCAAGACAAACTAAGGATGATTGGATTCAATTACTGAGATAGTGCCCGTCTCACTGAGCACTTCCTTGTTATGTCAGGAAGCAAATGTGCCTGTGCCACCAAGGTTAAGAAAGGTGTTAGGAGGATCTGGGGACCTAGAAGCATGTAAGCCTTGGGTCTATATCAGCCAAAATAATAAAAGTTATAATAAAATATCAACTACTAGACACATTTAAAAATATTATCTGGATAGATATGATCTACTTGGTAAGAGCCAACACGACTTCTGGGAATCCTGCCTTTCCAGTCTCTTGAAGTTATTGAAGAAATGGTCTGTTCTGTTCAGAATACCCATAAATAACATGGAAAAGGGCATGAGCAGTGAGAGACAAAGGTCACAGATGATATAAAGTTGTTTAAAGTAGTAAGGTCAGTTTGTGACAAATTGCAGAAGCATCTTATGAGACTGTATGAAATGTCAGGTGTAGTTTAGCATAGCTAAAGATAAAACAATAAACCACCATGAAAACGAGTCCTGGTTTCACATGTCAAATTTTGGTCCTTGAGTCGACCATTTCCTATTGAGGAGCAAGGCTTTGCGGTTAGGACAGACAACTCCATGAAGGCACAACTGCAGTGCTGCAAAGAACTGCTGTGGAACTCCTTGCAGAGGAATGAAAAGGACAAAAGTAGTTTTCATCAGTTCAAGGGGAGGCTGGACAAGTACTTGGAAGGAAATCCATTGCAAGTCACTTGACAAATTGCAATGGGTTCAGGAAAGCCTACTGCCTCTGCCTCACTCCTCTCCTGCCCCACAGACCAGGCCACCTTTCAACCCTTTACCTCTGTGATCCTGGGGGGCTTATGGACTGAAACCATGAACGGGATTAACACCTGAGAGCCTATGGGAGCTCTGAGAAGGCAAAGAGGAGACTGGAACAAGGTGCAAAGGAGGCCATGGTGAGGAATGAATATGCATAGCTGATAGAGAGCAGCTGGGTTGCTGCCTCTGTCTTACCCTACATACTTGTGGCGAAGCTGATGTTTAAGACATGGCATGTCTGGAGCTGTACCTCGCAAACTGACTAGGGGTTTTAAAACAATGGTATGAGATAATTGCTGCTCATGAAGCCATATGTGAGGGCAGTGGAACAAAGACTAGATGTATTCAGTCATTACGAGAGACAGTGAAACTGCAGGTCTGTACCAAGAAACAGCAAAAAGAGTTTGACTGGTTTAGCTGGGAAGTGGGCAGAGGCTGACTTGTTGGGATGAAAGTTGACTGGAGCAAGTGATGAGAGTGCATTTCTCATGTAAGCAGGGTTACAAGGGACCAGAGTTAGCTCTGCACTACAGGCAACAGGAACATTTGCTGACATCCTGTCTCACAGGGTGTGTCAAACACAATGATAAGGACAAGGACATCTATTGAGGGAAGAGATTTTGAAGCAGTTAATTTTAGATTTACTTTAAAAATATCTTGATGGGAGTAGCTGGATGAGATAAAGTGGAGGGGAGATATAGAGAGAGGAAAGACGGAAAGAGAATGAAAGAGGGTTTAGGACTGAAAGGCTCAGAAAATGTACAAGAACAGAAAGAAAGGCCATAGAGAAGACAGAGCCTAAAAAAATAAGAAAATAAAGTAAAAGGCACTAGGAAACTAAAAGATGGGTCAGTCCATGGAACAAAACATGGGCATGGAGGCAGAAGTGAAAGATACACAGGTGAGGAATGTGTTTTATTTCAGTGATGTATTATGGACATATCTGCTATGTCTCATACCCAGCTGTATATAAGCTCACTCATCTGTCTGCACATCAGACTCATCTTGTGTGGAAGCTTCTGGTAAACAGCAGAACTGGGACTTACATTTTTTCACAAGCTTCGTAGCATTAGTCCCCTATGCAGAAGGTGCTGCATATGTCCCTGCCCCAGCTGTTTCTCCATGGTCACATGGACACAAACACAATCAGACAAGCTCCAGGGCTTCTCAGTTCCCGAGGATGGATGCAGATCCCAGTTCAGAAATCCTGATGGGCTCAGCCGCTGTGTTCACCCTCAGGCCTGACATGGCCCCAGTGCCCCAGGAGCCTCCCAGAGAGCCTCCCTGAAGGCTTTCACAGTTGGTAGAAAGGCAAGGAATATGGAGAAAAGTGTTTTTCCAAGTTGGGCTGCCTCAGAAACAGCACAGCACAGCTGTACTATCAATTATAAATTGAAAAAAATACCAGAGGAACGCTGAGGTTCGTAGTGTGTGATTAGGCAGAGACCTTAATTTATGCTTGCCTGTATGCAGAGGATGTCTGCTGCTCAGGGCTGAGCCTACCAGCTTTCACATGGGGAGCAAACAAGAAGCAGATACCATCAAAACAATGTACTGACTTGCTTCATTAAAAACAGCAGCTGCCACAAAGTTTCATGCAGGACCACTAGTCAAACAGCATCCTTTCAGGCAGGCTTGATGGAAAGAGGAGATAAATCCCCTCTTTTAGGGCCTCTCTCTGACTCAGCTTCCTTTGGACAAACCATGCTGCAGTGAGTGCGTGAGGCCATGCACGGAGAGGGGACGGAGTGTGAGGAGGAGGGACACTGACTGAGGAAACTGGAGGGGAAAATCTCTCCTTGTTTCCCAGTCCTCATGTCACCAGAACTTCGCCATGTGAAGCATCTGCAATCATATTCCCGAGGTGAGGGTTGGGGGTATCTGCTCCCAGCCATGGATGCAGCACTTCCCTTCTTCATCAGTGCAGGAGCACAGGGTGGAAGGAAGGGCGTATAAGTAAATTAAAAGAAAAAAAGCTCCCCAGCTTCAGAGATGCAACAGCTGGAGATGTTCTGCACTCACCGTAGCTAACTGTCCTCCTCCAAAAGACAAAATCCAAACTAAAACAGCAACAAGAGACACCTAACTATTTTAAACCAAATTACTTAGTATGGAAGTAAAGAAAACAGGTCATCAAAACTACTGGCTTCCTCCTGGTCTAG
Organism: Antrostomus carolinensis; assembly: GCF_000700745.2. NCBI lineage: Eukaryota > Metazoa > Chordata > Aves > Caprimulgiformes > Caprimulgidae > Antrostomus > Antrostomus carolinensis. The sequence goes on from NW_010294573.1 coordinate 37,210, forward strand.
AAGTGATCATGAATCCTGTTTCATTAATGGCAGGAGCAATGACTTCTCCTCTGTGAGGCAGTTAGATGTCTCTTTAGCAGGACAAGAAAGGCAGTGAGTCAAATGAAAGTCTCTTGCTTCAGAAGGCATCAAAGAACATTTTTTATAGCACATGGTAAAGAGTGGATTTGTTTGTGTAGTGTAATATATTATTATATTTTATTAATTATACTTTCCAAATATATATCCCAATCCTGTCCCTGTGTTTCTACAAGATATTTATTTATAGTAATTTATACACCTCCAAAATCATAAAATGCTGCTATTCTTACTTCAAAGACTGTCTTGAGCATGAGCTAGAGATATTCATTAGGCATTTTACATCACCTAGACATTATTGCTTTTAAAAATCCTCAGAACACTAAAGAAATCTCTCTCCAAACTTTTATTTGGTTGAAGCAAACACCTGCAAGATATATGCAGAATTATTTTCTTAGGAGACAGGCTTATCATGACTTCAGCCAGAGGGAATCTGTGTTTTATCTCACCTGATGCAATACCCCATGTTAGCCTTAATTCACACTTCACTTCTGGTAACCTCAAGGGCACTTTTAATGACTACTGGAAATCTTCTCCAGCAGGCTGTACGTTTTAGGAAGAAATCCTTTCACTGAAATCAATGCTTTCTGGCTTCTGGAAAGGTTTTACTCCTTGTTTCCAGCCACTACATACTTGGAAAGACTCCCAAGTGCTTCTGACTATATAGTGGCTGTAGAAATGCAATTCCCCTGCCAGGGGTGAAGCTATAAAACCAGCCCAAAATCTCAGCATTTCTCATTCTCTGCTGCCTGATTTGCCTCACCTGCCACCCCATACTACTAATATCATACAACGTGTACTGGCATGGTGAGTAAAAAGTCATACATGATGTAAGACACCAGAGAATCAGTCTTGGCAGCTAGTGAACGGGGTTCCTGCCCAGATGACGGTCTTCTGAGAGGTCCCATCTTACTGATGTTTCACAGAGAGGTGTCACCACCTTCCCAGAAGGCACCAGCCAAAGTTGTCTTCCAAAGTTTCCATCAGGGGCAAGAGTCTCTCCTCCATTTGCAGCACTGCATAAGCATGTCTGAAGAGTCTTGAATTTTTCCACCTGTGGAAGAAGAGGAGGTACTTCTGAATAATTAAAGCACCTTTGCAGCATTGTGACATAAACATTTCAAACCTCTCGTGCCTCTGTGGCACTGCTTCTATTTTGCAAGTGAAGGAATAACGAAGGAAAAATTCATCATCTGTTCTGGATCAGAGCAGATCAATGTCAGAAATTAAGCCAGTTGCTCTGATAAGACCATGCCTTGGTAGTCTTTTAGTCCAAAATGCTGTTGTTAAGTGAGAAGAAGGAGAACCAGAGCTGTGTTACTATCGATCAGCTGTTGTGGTCATCTTGGAGCAGAGCACAGGCTGTTAGATGGCAGCAGGGTCATGAAAGCAGCAGTGCCTGTAGCACTGTGGTACCTGCCAAGTCCAGACACAGGCAGTCCTGCTGAAAAAAAAGTGCTGTTTATACACGTTTTACTACTATGCAAACAGTTTCCTTAGTGTGTTTTTCCCCTTTACAATGGATGCTTCGTGGAACCAGTTTTGAAATGGAATCCTAGAATTAAAAATTATAAAAAAAACAAAAACAAAAAACAAAACCAACCAACCAAACAAAAAAACCACCACCAACAAAAAACAAACCAGAGCTTCTCAGAAGGGTGAATGGAGATGAAAAATGATATTTTTGTACATGGAGAATCTTTTGATTAATTTGTGAAGCTGTGCTGGTAAATCAGGGAAGGTATTAGAAACTAATAGAGGAAATAATCTAGCACATTTAGGAAGAGTGAGAGAATTTTTCCTTTGGAGACTTCTATTTTTTAAAGAAACAGGGGATTCAGCTCAGAAGATTTCTATGTCTGTGTTCTGCATCATTGAAAACCAGCCCTCTTGTGACCAGAAAAGAAGTCAGAGCTGTTTAATTTTCAAATTTGCTACAGAAGGTGGAAGAAAATAAGGAATGCTTTTCTTCTTTGGTGAGCCGTTACCCAGTACTGGTATAATTCTGAAAATAGGAGATCTCCATCAGAAACTCAGTTATTACACCTCTTTGTCCACTCTGAAATGTCTGCATCTTAAAAAGAAAACTGTAGCCCTCTGATGTGGTGAAATCTAGTCACCGTATCGCTGCTGTTACTCTGCTGCATGCTTCCTTCAGATTCAGGAGCACAGCAGAACTCTTCATGCCTCTCTCCTGCCAGATCAGAACAGGCTTGTTCTTGGCCGGTTTGTGAGTAGCATAAGCCCACATCTTCTAATCTGAGATCTCTTTGTAGTATGAGAAAGAAAGAGATAGATCACACATTTATACAACGAAAGGATAAAGAAATAACTTTATAACTCAGATATGCAATTGGGGGAAAAAAAGTGGCAGAAGTGTTATCAGGGATGTACAGTTATTTAGAAAACAGATGATTTTTTTGTTTTCTAAAATTGCCACCTAAGGAGGGAGAGATACTTCTGGTATGAAAACAGAGACTGGCACTTATGGACCCTGAAGTGGCCCATTGCATGCCAACGTACACACTTTGCACAGACAAGTGCCCATTGGCACTTGTATGATTTTGGCAGGTGTGACACAGATGCATGTCTTTGAATACTCACTGCAGACCAAATCTATGACACCTTTAGGTGAGTTTTCCCTCAGGTATAAGAACTAGGGAAGTTATAGCAATTTTCAGTCTGACAGTTTTGAATTTTACCGTGTGGCTTTTCCATTACAACCAATGCAAAAATAGTCTTACAATTTTTTTTTTTTAATACTACCAAAAGCCCCCAACAGTCATTAGTTACTTTATATTTCAAAATTCCCACGTTCATCTGTGTAGTATTAATGATCTAGAAAGGGGGAAATCGAGAAGCAGGGGTAGAATACGTTTGGTCCAAGCCTGTAAATATGTCTGATAGCATCCGTCACATGTAATTGCAGCTATCTAAAATATAGAGTCTGGTTCACAAGGCTCCTGCTATAACAAGAGTAGATCTCACCGAAGGGTGAATTATTGCATCCTAAAATTGATGTCTGTATAGGGATTCCAGTTCAATAAGCTTAGTCAAAAAGCCTATTATGACAGTGCCTAAGCAGTGTATCCTACCTCTTTTCCAGAACATGTGAATTTAAGAATCCCATATTTCAGAGGAGAGTTTGACTTTCATTGAGCCCTTTCAATGCATGTTACAAAATCAGTGTTTGAATTATTCCTCTGGAGATAACGTGAACTTGTCATAGCACATGAACACATGACAGCATACAACTACTTCATCTCTCTTTTAATGTTTTAATTTATTTATGTATTTTATTTGATAGATTTTTAATTGCATTTTAATTTTTTGTTCTTGTTTAATCAAAACCTTACTTTTTTTTCTATGCAATGACGAAGGAATGTAAGAGTCATTGGATCAGACTTGTAGATTAAGCCTGTGCTATTCTAGCACAGACAGAAATAGAAGAAATGTTTTCCATATAAGGCCCACATTGTAAGCCTGAGAACAAGAAAATAAACTGTACGGGAAGAAAGATTTCTGAAGTTACAGCACCAAATAGAACAAAATTACACTGATAAGAATTTTTTTAGAGCAGCTAACAAAGGATGCTGGGATTTCCACATTGTTCTAGATTTTCTCTCTTACTTTTGGAACTGTCTATTTACTACACAGTGTTCAATGTTGTTAAAGAATCATTTATCCTCCTCTCTAGAGCTGAATCACTGGTGATTTCTTCTGGAACACCTCGTTTCAAATTGTGCTTAGAGCAGAGGTTACTGAGCCATTGGTGGTCTGATTGTAGTCTCAATTATTGCTGCAGATCTACTTTTGCAGCTAAGAGGTATGCTATATACCTTCAAGGTGATTTTAATACCAGTGCTACTAGAAACCTCAAGAAATTATTGTGGTTTGCAGTTTCATTCCAAGGTCTCAACTCAATCCAGATGTATGTTTCAGATCTGCACATTTTTTCTGGAAACATGGACAGATTTCTTCAAAAATTGAGTTACTTTGTGGTTTATGACCAAGGAAAAAACAAACAAACAAACAAACAAACAAACAAACTCCAATCAACAGAATTTACAAAAGGAGGAAAAACCTAGTGGCTTTAATCAAATTTCTGTATGTGAAATCTATAGGTGATACACATCCTCACACACTTTCAAGAGCTAGAAACAAGTAATTTGTAGGGAGAAATAATATGTTTTTAGAGCAGCTGATCTAGTCAGAAAAAGCTTGGAGCATACAAGATGGCATGGGGGGTTGGAACTAGATGATCTTTAAGGTCCCTTCCAACCCAAACCATTCTGTGATTCTATGAAGATCTTCACCAGGTCTGAAATGGAGGCTGCAAACTTCAAAGCTTCAAAGCTCTGTTGGATGTGTGAAATGGTTTGACTCTGCCTGAGCGACAAGCACAAAACCTACCCGTACAGAAGGCCCTCCAGGGTCACACCATCAGCGTCCTGCATCCTACAGCCATTCCTCCCTGGAGGCAGTACACTTCATCTCATGCCTGACCTGGTGGAATCCACCCAGGAGAAAGGGAACAACCACCGTGCACTGGGGTGAACTCACATGGGCAATGGACAAAGCTCTTACCAGAAGGAGAGCTTTTCTCATACAACAGCTACAAAATATTTAAAACTGATGAAATTGTACTGGATGTTACAAACCATGGATTTTATCTGGTTATGTAGTTCAATAAGATTCCCACTTCTAACCTCACTCTGGCTCCTGCTCTTTCCAAAAAAAGACGTTATACCCTCTCCCTCTGCCATACCCTTTGCTCCACGGGAACAAACCATGTTTATAGGCAGGTGGGCTATTCAGTTATCACATCTACTGAAAGACGAACAGGTTGTTACCAGTTTGCAGTCAGCATTAACGTTTGTTGCCTCTACTTCCCATCTGATGTTCAGAAGACACAAAGACATAGGAATACCCTATCTGCCTTGGAATTTTGTTCTGCAATATGATCATCCTCACAGATAAGGATTTGTGCATCTCTCTCTCTTTTCAATGTATTTCTTTACTTTTGAAGAACCCTTGAATATCCCATGAAAGTAGTTCAAAAAAATGATCATGTCATCTCTATCTTTCTTCTGAATAACCAGTCAGAACAAGTAGTTTAAAGTTTCTTCATATAAGGCACTATCTCAGTCTCCAAAATCTTTCTCTGTCTCTTTTCTGCATCCCATGAAGACACCAGACCTAGAAGGGGCTTTGAAGGAGTGGCATGGTCAGTGCTATACTTAGATTTGCAACCCCCTTTCTGATCTTTTCACAATTCTTTCTTATGTCATGTTAGGTCATTTTAGGTCTTTTTGCTCCACAGTCCTGCTATACTGAGTTGTTTTCAACCACAGAAACCCTAAACAGTTATTGCTTCAAGGACACAGCCTGTCTTTTTGTTGTATGGTTTTGGTCCTAACTGGAAAATTCAAATTTTATCATATTAAAACAAACTAACTGCTCTGGATTATTTTTTTAATGGAATATAGCATCAAGTTTATGAAATTCCAATTAATAGCTGTCCAAGCCACCCATATATCTTTTAAAATATCATCAAATTAACTTTCTTTGGCACTTCTGAAATTAACATGGTATTTCAAGGTTTATAACAATAAGCATCAACAAATACAAGATTTCATATGCCAGCTATTCAAAATATTTATTCCTAATAGCTGTTGTCCAAAAGCCTACTTAGTCTTCAACAGATTGAAGTAATTTATCCTCCTCATGTGGTAGCAGCCCATTATCTAGCTCTTTCCTAAATGGAAAATAGTGAGTTTTATTTAATGTTTTATTCTATATCATTATCATCTCTCTTTCCAGTAATGGTCCTATTTAATTGCTTCCATTCCTCTTGTTCCTGATACAGGTGAAGTCTGCCTTTTCAGTATCCTTTGCTTCACTAGCCATGTTGGTGCCAGCTTGCCACACCAGTGATGTTTTCATCTTTCCTCTTCAGCATTTTCTACTTCAGAACCTGCAGTTTCTGTTCATTGGCAATTTTTTGTGGGATACTTGCTATTTATTTTATTTATAACTTGTTCTCAGTTCATCACTGGACCAGAATGAGATTTTACCCAAAGTCATCTTCTTTCCTGACTGACTTGCCTAGCTATGTTTATTTTGGCCATCTAAGTAGCTCCTTTTAAAGAATTCCCAGGATCCATTCACATTTTTTTCTGTCCACACTCTATCTCACCAGATTTTCACTCATAATGCTCTTTAGCTGGGCAACACCAGACTTATCAAAGCATGGGATAATTCCCAGATGGATCCACCTGTCTGGCTGTCAGCCTGGCTGCCAGCATCTACATCTCAGGGAGGCGAAAGCTTCAGCCCTGACAGACAAGCCCTTCCTGTGCCCTCCCCTCTCTAGCACTGTTCCATGGACTCAGTTATATGCAGTTTGTCTTTCAGACATGCTGGATGCTACTGCAGTGGAGGCAAAGTAATTTCAAATCCCCTTCCATTTTGTCTGTGATTCCTAAAGGTGCTGATGTTAAGCCAGAGCAATTCCCTCCATGAGTAAGTCTCACTGGTGTGGGACTGGGGAAGGAGATATAACTTAAATTTGACAGATGACCACCTGCAAGTAAAAAAAAAAGTACAAAGTATATCCAGTACAGCTTTGTCATAGGGAGCTGTAAGATTTAAGAATTGCATTTAGGCATAAATTATTTTCAGTCTCAGAGGGTGACTTATTTTCATTTTTTAGCCATAAGTTCTATTCTTCTTCCTGCAGAGATCATATGTGAAAATAGGGGTTTTTTTCTTGGAAATTCAGTTTCCATTAATTCACTGGAAGATGGTGGAAGATGCTCAGTCCACCCCATGGGCACAGCATGTTTCACTTAAATACTCATTGACGAAAGGAATTAGTGGAATTCTGTGCAAAGTCCTACTAAGCGGCTGTGAATCCCCTCTCCCTGCCACGGCTCTGCAGTGGCAGAATGTGGAGGCCTATGGAGAGAAAAGGAGTTAGATGAGCATGATCTCTGCACAAGCAAGACATAGTAGTGCCCGTAGTGAGTTAGGAGCTGTACTTGCATGTCTGTAGGCAGGACAAAGAGCAGGCAATTTAGTTTTTATCTGGGATGGACTGAGAGCCTGCTACAGTGATATTTAGGATTATCCTGTAGAGAGATTCCAACATGATTTTATGCAGAGTTATCTCAACTTTGGACTTCTCAGCAGGAGCAAACACACAGGCTCATTAGCACAATGTTACAAACCAGCAGGTCTGGATGGGTTAAATGACTGGGTAGGAATAATTCTGTCTAGCATTTTTATGTGATCTCAGAGCACACACTCAAACTGTGCAAAATTTACTTTGTGATACAGTAAAGTCTAAACACTTCAAACGTTTTTAAAGTTTCCTGAGGCTTGTCAGAGCCCTGTCTCATTTTATGGAGTAGCATGTTTAACTTTATGAGTCTATCAGATGAATTCTAAAATAAATAATATTTGAACAAGATGAAGAACATAAAGTTGCAAAATAAAAAGCTTTTTTAAAAGCATCCTATTACTCTGTTCAAATACCCCAGCATTAGAGTGCTTGGAAACCTCTTAGGGCTAAGTGTGCATTTTTAAATAACGTAAATTGTTCGGGCTGCAGTTACCGAATTCCAGCTTGACACTGAGCACTTAAAGAGTTTAGAGAATCCAGACTCTCTTATCAGCTTGCAGACAAGGGCACTAAATGTCATGTGGGCTTCCTTTTGGCTTGTAGCCACAAGCTGCACAGAGTATTTAATGTAGTCTCTAGTTCTTAAAGTATTAGGAAAACCTGAAAACAAAGTGCCTGCCATTAGTAAAATTGATGCTGTCTTTTGACATTCTACAGTATGCATTTCTGGTTTGGTATGCCTCAAAAATTCCCTAAAAACAGAGGGGCGGAGCGGGTGTGGTGTGCCTGTAACTTCTTCACAAGACAGAGAGAAAATACTCAGTGCGGGTCCTCGAAGCATGTGTCCCATTTTCCATCCATAACCTTGGTATTTTGATTAAATAACCCACTTTGCTATGATTTTATGTCCCACACTTTACAAGAAAAGAGGATATGGGCTGTGTGCATTACAGTAATTATTGTGGCATTTCTTTTGTACATAGTAAAATATTTTAATTATGGAGTTAAATCCAGCATAACAATTCTTAAACACAACAAAATAGTAAGGAAACAGGAAAAAATAATTAAATATGTTCAATACATTTTTTACTTTTAAGAATTAAATTTTTTACATCATCAAATGCATAGTACTATAGAAAGAAAGTATTACTCTGGAAAGCTAGCTGTCAAACATCAATAAGTATTCATAGAAAGATTGATGTAAAAACCTACATGTAACAGCCCATGTTAAAAGAAATGAGGCCAGTTTAATCTCAGTAGTAGTATTAGAATGAAACAGTATGAAAAAAAGATCAGAGATACTCACTAAATTATAAATTACAAGAGGGAAAAAACCCATATTATTCTTAATTCATCTCTAACAATGAATACTCCTCATTGGCATTTCCAAAGGTTTTGCCACAGTAATATTCCAGCTTGCTTCCAAGAAGCTCTGTGATATTTGTGTTTCCTTTTGAGCACGGTGTTATCAGATCTGATCCATAATTTTTGCTCTATATTTATCCCTGATAAATTCTCATTTCCAGTCATGTTTTTCTCCATTTCTCCTCTATGGTCTCTTTTCAGCAATAAGTGACCTTTGCCTGTACAAAGATATTCCCCCACTTCTAACCAAAGGGAGCACAGATGAGGAAAAATATCTGAACTTCCACAGGGAAGTAAAAAAAAAGGATGTGTAAGTTGGAACTGGTGAGAAGCTGATAGGAGACTTCTGGGCATGTTTTTGGGGCATTTTCCCACACCTCAGCCTATGATGCTACTGCTGTGCTGGGGCTGGCCACAAGGGAAAGGTGTCATTCCCAGATAAATATCCTACGCGTGGCTGTGACATGCACCTCAGGCGACCAACATGCGTGATGTGGAGGGACATCCTTGAAGAACTGGAGAATAGCCCTTGGGTCCCTTCTTGGGCTGGAATTTGGATCCTGGATACTGAGGTGAGAGCACCTGCTATGTTACAAATAATTATGAAATTATTCAGCGTCCTGTATTTTTTCATTATGTCAGCCTGGCCACAGCCCAGTTCTGAGAGGCTGCCTGTAGGACCAAGTTGGCAACAGCATGGATGTTACATGTCTCTCTGGGTCCCTGGTCCAGTATGATTGGCATCAGTAGCATTCCCTAAGCTCCAGTTCAGCTACTCCAAAGCCTCCCACCAGGCTTTAGCCTCACTTTTATGGGTTCCAAGACACCTCAGCTCCTCCAGATCTGGGGAATCCAGAGGGCTTGTGAATCCGAAGGGCTCAGAGTAAGTTTCCCAAGCTGTAGCCCCACGCTGCCTCCTAGCCGGGCTGCAAGCTCAGTGCTGTGCATGGGCACCATGTAGCTTGGCAGTTTCCAGCTCCAGTGGCCCCGTGCCACCTTCCATTGCAGCATTCCCTGCAGGTGGCACTCCTCTCAGCCAACCATAGCATCTAAACTGTAGCTATCGAGAGTAAAATAAAATCATATAAAATGCAATGAAATTCATTGGAGAAGTCAGTTCCAGGGGTAACTCAGTGCATCATAAAAGAGGATTCTTACAAGACCTTTGGGCACTAAAACCCAGACACAGCAATACAGACTGAGCATTGTGTTCTGGCTCAATCAGAGGGCGAGCATCTAGCCGTCAGCTGTGTCTTATGCAAGAAAGTGAGTAATTGTCTGCATTTAAAAAACAGGCAAATTTGTAGGAAAATTGCATGTTCTGAAACTGATTTTGTTGAAAATCTGTATTTCCTTTCCACATATGGGTTTCTTACTTTCTTTTATGCATTTTGACATTATGTACACAAAAGGGTTTTAATTCAATTACTTCTCTCAATATTAAATTATTCTGACATTGTTTATTCCATTACTTCTTCTACAAATTTGAGGAGGGCTGAACACTGGTTTTAATTCTGTCTGTCAGTTCCTGATTCATTGCCATTGCAATGTACATCATTTGAAGTGGGAAATATTAGCAAAAGCTGGAAATTGCTCAAGGACATACTACTGGATGCACCCAGACTGACAATCTGGAGAGAGGGGAAAAACAGTTATTCTGGCCACAAAAACATCCTGCTTAGGAGATCTTAACATAACAACAAAAATGAAACATTTATGTTTGAATATAAAAGGAAAGTTAATAGAAACACGAGGTACAAATTGAAATTGGAGCCAACTGATAAAACAGACAAAAGGTAAAGAAATTCATGAAAATGCAGTCATCAATGGCATTAATGTATAAAATGTGTTAGGAGGAAAAGGAGCTTAGACAAATAATCTGCAGATATTTAATAGATGTTTTTGCCTTCAAAACAAAGTGGCAGAACTGATTCAACTCATAGGACATACTGGAAAACTAATAATATTTCATAAAGGAGGATTCAAGCCAAAATCTACTAAAATTAAATGCTCTTAAATCAAAAGGAGCAAATAACTTACCCCAAAGGGTCCTAAAGGCTGAGGAATTACTGAAATTAATACTTTAGGAGTAAACACATAGGCATTTCCCCTGGCTTTGATATATTCTTACATTTCCAGGACTGAAAAAGGAGGAGAGGATCTACCCAGGAACTTCTACATTGCTTCTCTACCCAAGCAAAATAATGGAACATATTCTCTATAAAAAAAAGATTATGAGAGTAATACAGAATCAACACAGGCATGTGCGGTTTCATGGAGCACAGATCTTGTCAAACAAACCATTTCTGTTTTGGAGAAGATGACATTTCTTGTTGATAAAGACAACCGTGTTGACTGATGCAGTTTATTTGAACTTCTCCAAAGTGTTTGGTTTGGTACTACACTAAATTTTAACTCATATATTTATACAGAAATCAATGAGCATGCCCAAGATTAAAAATCTGTCTCTCCTGTGATCTCTGCAATGTTAGTATTTTTATCATAGCAATGCAATAGTGTGGGCAGCAGGGCAGGTGCTGAAGTGATGCGGGCAGTGACAAGGCGGTGTCAAGGGAGGCTCACAGCAGGTTGTTGTGGCCACTTTAGGGATGAAGAAGCTGCAAGGGGACGTGGCAGTGGTTTAGTCATCCATGGCAAAGATACCCAAGAGTGGGGAGGCCATTTGATGCTGCTCACAGACAGCATACGAAAGCCGAGGGCTCCCTCACTCTTGTCACTACATAAGAACCAGTGATTGCCAATAAGGAAGAGTAACTAAATTCAGCAAGTCTTACCAGAGTTGGTCACCATTTGGGGTCTTTGCAATGAGATTTAGGCTGTTGTGCATGTCTGTGCCTGTGTGTGTTAGAAACACCTATGAAGTCAGATTTCAGGAGAAAAGAAATCTGTAGCCTGTGCATATAGGAGGTCAGCCTGAGTGGTTGCTTGTGGGCATCAGCAATTTGACTCTGTGAATTGTTCTCTGGGTCCTAATGGCTTTTATCTCAAATGCTCTCACAGGCTGAATTGTGAGTATAAATGCATGTGGTAATGAGGTCTGAAATATTTCATGTAAGATCTAAAAATTTGTAACTCATAGCCAGCATACATATTCCATACAGGCTAAAAATCTTTTTTTTTTTTTAATTGGCATTTTTACTTAAATATTTGATCTTGTGAATTATCTTAGACCTAAGAAAGATCTGTAACACTAAACTTTACAAGATATGTTTGTACATATGCAGGCATGGTTAAATCTTTGTCATTTTCATGTTTAAATATGGTGCATTAATAGCACAGGTTTGCCTGATGGACTCAAGACTGCACTTTTACAGCCTTTTCTGTCTGGTTACATCAAATAATGACAATGGCAGTAAAATAGGTGCTAAAAATCTTATAGCTAAACTTGGACGAGCCATGGAAACATCATACACATTTTCACAGTTCACATACTGTTACTGATAAAAAAATAGAACAAAAAGGCATGCAAACATAGTTGAATCAAATAACAGCACATGGAATAGAAAACAATACATGGTGCAATTTCCATGATTCTGATACTGGCTTTGTCTGTGCAAACACAGTAGGATAAAAATAATTGCATATTTCCTGGGACTGCTGTGTTTATTTTTTTTCATTCCTACAGTAACGTACAGCATTTTCAAGGGCAGATTAGGCCTGGACTTCTAATGCAAAGAGAACATTTTCATATACCACAGAGGAACAAGAAATAACCCCACTACTTTTCTGCTTTGTAAATCATCTCTAGTAGTCAAAAACAGATGGAGTGCAAGAAAGGTAAGCTGACATGGAGTTCAACTTTTGTCAGTGAGATGCACCCAGATAGTACATTCAGAGCACACATAGCACTTAACCTTACAGCCTAAGCCAGAAATATTTTTTGATTAAAAAATCAGTTATATACAAAGGAAATAAATAGTAGAATTTGAAGAATATGAGAGTAAATGGGAGCCTTTTGCAATGAAGAAAGCTGAAAAAACTTGCTGGAAGAGAACTTCACTCATGGCTTTCAGTATGCGCTATCCAAGTATAATTTTTAATATACTTTTTCATGTAGATAAAATAAGGCAATTCCACTGTGCCACTGTTCAAATGTTTTTGGAGTAAAATGTTTATCCTATGTAACCTTCAGGAAAATAAAATAAAACAGTGCTAGAACCAAAGAGCCAAAGTGCATATACTTGGGGTCACAGTCATGTACTCAAATGGCATCACATTGCTGTCACATCCTCACTCCTGGGAATCTGCAGAGCTATAGATTTGGTAGCCCAGATAACAAACAGGCAAATACACCTGCCTGATCATCAAAGTAAAAGAAAAGAAGTTTCTGAATTAGACAGTTTAGATAATTTATGTTTTTCTATTTAAGCTTTAATAGATTTCGGCTTTTTTTGTTTGAGATTCCATAAACACCTTCTCTGAACCAGGAAACCTGAAATGAAGATGTGACCAAGTCTTGGTAGTGGGACTTGGAGAACCAAAGACATCACTGATGGCTAACCCAGCAGGTCGGTGTGAGCCAGGTACGGTCCATGGCAGGACCTGCTCCTTGATGAACATTGCCCCAGGTTGGGCTGCCTCGCAGCATCCCCCCATCTGCTCCACTTTTGAGCAATGCCTGTTCAGAGATGGGTCTCAAGCACTCATCCCTGTACAAGTGAGAGATGGCTGCGTTGGCAGGACTAAGCAAACAGGCAAGGAGACAGTGAGATTAGCTTCTGGTCTGATGCTGCTGGGCAGCCTGCTGTACCATCAGAGGTCACAGATCTTGATCATAAGCCAACATAATTCTAAATTTCCACTGACTTTAATAGGCCATGATTTTGCACACATCGTTTTAACATGCAGACAGTATTTCTCCTTCCTTATGTACCTTCAACAACATTTTAAATAGGTTTATCCTGGGTATATAGGCCACAGAAGATTTGTTTCAGTTCCCAAATCTTACTAAAGAAATATTAAATGCTAAATCAAGTATTGAAACTGTATTTCTGAGCCAGATGTTACAGATGTATAGCATTTAATAAGTTAAGAACTCTTTATTTCCTTTTATTGAATTTCTGTTTTCTTTAATTATGGGAGTTAATTAACAAGATAATAAAAGTGAAATGGTAACCATTACTTAGACAGCATTAGCAAACCAGTCACCCTGAAGTGGCATTTAAACTGCTTTACTTTCTCCCCATGAAGCAGGAAACAATTGTTAACAGGGCAGCTGTAACTTCCTGGAGAGCTTAATTTTTTAACGTACCTTTTGGTACCACTTGATTGTTTTCAGTGCTAGCTGAAGAAATTTAGGAAGGATAACCATAAGGAGCTGAGAAATCACATCTTTCTGACTTAACAATCACCCTGTCTGTGTGCAGGGCTGAGCAGTTTGAATGTAGATCAGTCCAAAAGATAACTGTTCCTCTAGGCTCAATTTCACATTATTTTTCAAATAGCTTATTTAATTACTCTTTTTGTTATGTTCTGCCAGGGTGAATGACCTTAGCTAATAATCAGTTATTTTTTAATAAATTTACTACCCCATTTAATTAACTTTTTGTAATACTGTACTTGGAGTTATTGAATGGATTAGTCTGTCCCAGCTAACATGTTTCCCTACAAAGAAGAGGGTAAAAGAGTATGTGGAATAACCCTTGTTGCCACACCCAGGCAAAAAGTTGAAGAGCAGCTTCAAATCAAAGTTCAAAGCCCCATGTGTTAATACAGACCTAGTGTTTAGAGAAGTAGTGTGAGCCAGTCTTGAGAGGGACAAATACCAAGCTGCTTCATTCATATTCACTTTGTTTGATGTACATTTTAAGCTAAATGGGAAAGTTTTGCCTTCTTCTGTGATGTGTGGTTGGTGCGACCTTATCCCTGGAGGAGCAGAGTGAGTAATTACTATCTGATGCCCAGAAAATGTTTATTTTACAATAAAAATAAAACAAGTTTGATAGAAGAAAACCATTCCTTCGCTACTACTGCCAAACCGTCTGGGAGGATCCTCCACAATTATCCTCTGCTCTCCCAAACCAGGCAGTGCGGCTTCTTCTCTTTTAATTCAGTTCAGCACTCAGCTTTGATTTCGGAAATCCTATTATCATAGTGGCTTGTAAAGAGAGCACAAAAGTGAGCAAAGCCTGCTTTGAATTAGGGAATTACAGAGAAACGCTGCTAGTTAAGAACAACATGAGCTTGTGATCTTTTTTTTTTAATCTTTGGTAGCTAGATCCCCAGCAACAGCTGAGGTATGTCCCGAGAGTGGGAACAAAAGTGATTTAACCCTTTGGAGCCACCCCCTCCACCAGGGAGCTGAACCCAGCCTGCCAGGCAGGTCTGGCAATCAGAGCTCACTGCAGCTCATCTGACCCTTGGGTGAGCTCCCTTCATCATTCAGAATGGAAAAAACCTCCATGGAACTTATCTGCAGGATTTCTGCTTGTTTTGCACCTCCTAGGTAGCACAAATCATAGAAGTCAAGGCAGAAAATCTGGCTGGGGCTGGCTGCCTGGATTCATGGTAGGGCACCAGGGATAGCCCACCGAAATATGGCACCCAGCTCCATCCTGCTCACCACGGCACAGCCCAACTGCAAGAACCACGCTGGGCTGCTGGGACCTGCACGGGAACTGAGAGACCAACACAACAGTCCCATTTGAAGAGAAGGTGAATATCCAGAAGCAAACATCATGCTTATATTATCTTCTTATTCTCTTTCTTTCCACCTCTGCTCCTGTATGTAGCTGCTGTAGGAGCACGTAGTCATGCACTACTTTCAATTAACTTTTCAAAGAAAAAAGATGATGAGAGAGTTCTGCAAGTGAAATGTTTCCCACAAAGCTGGAACATTTGCAGGTTCACCCCTGCTTGCCTTGCAGTCCCAAAAGGCACGGAGCTGGGCAATGTACATGGCAACGGGGGAGATCAAGTCATGGGACTCTGAAACTCGGTTCATTTTTTAACAGCTTCACATCAGAAATATCACCTCATAGCACCTCCCATCATGCCAGTCCAGTGGCAAAGAATACATGGACTTGGACTGCACAAGTGTACAAAATGTTAATACAACTAAAATGAACCTGCATTTCTTTTTATGAACACATTATATTGGCAATTGCAGAAAAAAAAACTTCACATCTAGTGAGACTTTTTAAATTGTCTTAGAGTTATAAAATGGACAGAGTGTAAAAAAATCTCTAAAGCAAAAGTTTTCTGTTTCACAGTTAGTACCAAAGTCAGGAAATTATTTCCAGATAAATTTATATTGTAGGACTGAACTTATATGTTAGAAATTATATTTAGGAATCCTCTTAGGGTAAATGTTGTAGCATACCACAGAAATCCTGTGAGCCAGTATGGATTTGTAAAAAGTAATCACACTTGACTAACCCAATTATCTTCTTTTTTTTTTTTTTTTTTTTGTAGGATTAATATAGAGGAGAACCACAGGGCATAACTGTAGCTGGATCTCTAGAAATGAATTTAAAATATCACATGATAAATTAGGGACCCATTTCTCTAAATAGGACTTTGAGTGAATGAAACAGGAATGAAATCATATGTTGAAATCAGATTTCAGGAAAAAAAAAATAGTAAAAGAGCATGCTTTCATGAAAATAAATTCTGGACTTCACAACATACAAAGTCCACTTGGCGCCTCTTTCACAGTTTCCCCACTGCTGAGTGGGGTTGGGGAGCCGGTCCTCACAGGTTGGTTGGACTCAAGCACAACTCTGCCCCACAGGCTTGGTGTCTTTTCACCCATTGCAGTGGCTCCACACCAAGGACACAGTAGGTGGAATCTCTTCCACATATCCAATGATTAACCCAATGATTTTGACTTTCTCAGCTAAACTATTCTTTATATACCAAGTTTACCTTGTGCTACCTATTGTGTCCCAAAAGAAATAGTTTTCCATCTGTTACAAGACTGTGTCCCATTCAGAAAGGAATATTAATTATGAAATCTGAACAGAATAAACTAAAAATGTCCTAAAGAAACAAAAGTGACCCTACAAAATATCTATGAAGTCTGTAATTAAATTAAGCCCTGACAAATTCTTCAGAGGAACTTGAAAGTCTGTGTGCATCTGACTTTTTTAAAGCTAGACCAGTAAAAGAAATTTGACTATGCAGAGAAAAACTTTGCACAGTACTGGATCTTAAAACTCAGTCAATCCAGTCTTTTTCTATACAAAGAAATACTGAAACTCATCATCATTCAACGATAGTGGCACTCACACTAACTGATGACCATTCTTGTTGCTGAAGCTAACAATAAACATTTGCTCATCAAAGGCTGCTCAGCCCATCTGCTTCTAGACATTATTTCCAGTTAAAAAGTTGTCCTCAGAAAATAAGAAATTCATATGTGTACAGTACAAAAAACAAACACATATGTATATGTGGGCTGTGCACTGTGCAAGGTATATGTGTGTAAAGCAATAAGTGCATATTTGCTGACATAGTATCCCACTTCAGCCCAAGAAAAACTGAGACAGCAGAGATGTTGGTTAGCACCTGGGCCACAAGCAGAATGGCTTCCTGAGGCTGTCTTGCTCTCCACGGAGACTCACACAAATCCAATTTATATAGAGCTAATTAGAGATGGAAATGGCCTCACTCTGCTTTGGGAGTCTGGCAAGAAACTTTAACATTCATCCCAGGACCACGCGCTGCATTCACCAGAGCTATTGTCATAGACCAAAATCTTTTTTGCCCTTGGAAAATCTGTGACTCAATGTGGCTGCTCACGCTGTTCACTGAGGAGCACCAGCAGCTGCTGTCCCAAACCAGAAGCTGCAACAGTCCTGGCAGTGGGGCAGCCCTATATCCTAGGCACCGAAAGTACATGGTCCCATCTCCCTGTGTGCTCCACGTACAGCAGCACAACGATGGTGCTCATGCTATGTCCAAACAAAGCAGCAAAGAGCACTGTGTTGCCATCTCTCAGAAGCTTTGATTTAACATCATAGACCCAAGAGAGCAGCTGTGCCTGTTATGCTGTGTCTGCAAATCCCACAGCACCTTCCCTTAGGTAACATGAGGAACTTCTAGCAAAAGCTTCTCTCTCTGACACTGGGATGGCATTTTGCCACAAGCTGGATATACAGGCTAGATGATCATCTGGACAGCCATAACAGCAGGAGGATCTGTCCCATCCACTTATCTTCATAGATCCAACTGCCTTCATGCTGAGCTGGTCAAGCAAAGGTTTTATATAGTTTTAGATGAGCTTTAGGTCAAGTTATATTTCTGCATGCTAAGTTCCTGAGATCCCTAGGAAACTGCTTCTGATGCCTCAATGGACAAGCCACCTTAGATAACTAAGGGATGTCCTATACCACTTCCCATTGTCAGGACATTGTATACATTGGACTGCAAGCCTTCTCAGGGTCTAGTTGAGTCTGAAGCCATCAGTATTCCTTAGATAATGGAGTCGCTTCATTCACAATTCCCAGACCAAGCTCATGTCCCTTCCATTCACAAACAATGTAAAGCCTTAGAGAAAGCAACAGAGCAAGACTCTGCTCTATGTAACTCTAACTGACCAGCTGTAAACTTGGCTTGGAAATTATAAGGTGGTTTCCAGCTATCAGAGGACTGTAGTTCAGCAACTATCTACCAGTAGGAATAGTGGAGGCACAAGATCTAACTGGTTTTAAAATGAGGTTTGATCATTTTATGAACAGGACTACACAGTTGGTTGCTGCTAGAGCTGGACACTGAGCTCAGCCTGGAAGATCCCTTTCAGTCCCATGGGGAAAGACCAGGATGCTCTTTGCTGCATAGTACCCAGCCCCTTTAAATATCAAGGATGCTTATCTCCTAGTGACTAGGTGTATTTTTAATGCTAGCCCTCTTTGCACGGACTGTAAATCAGATTGGCAGAAGGTCAAATAATTTCCTTGGTTTGATCTGTCCATCAAGAGCAGGAAACACAGGCAATGTGCAGTCTGCTGTCAAACTCACCCACTCAGACTTGTGTTTTATATCAACAGTCCTTCCCACCTGCCTTCTCTTCCATACCCACTTTATTCCCTCACATACATGCTCGTCCTTCTGCTCTCTGACAGGAAGAAAGCCCCCACTTAACAGAGGGTTAGAGAAATTCTTCCTTCTGCCCACATATCTCCTGGCAATCTCGCAAGGCCTCCCTCCTCTGCTTAGTTGTTCCCACCTCTTGTACCCTAGAGAGTAGCTGGGAATCAGCGAAGGAATGGCTGTCGTGAGCCAGGGCTGGGAAATCCTTCTGCCATTGTGCAGAGCAGTCACTGGGAGTCAAAGTGATATCAAGTCATACCTCAGAAACACTGTCTCTGTAGCCCTTTGGGGCTTGGCTAGGTGCTTGGTTAGTCCTGAGTGTAGGGTTTTGGAGCACTGATTCTTATGGGAGAGCAAGTTCCACTCAAAGGTCCATCTCACCCTTCAATTGAGTTTCCAGGAGTTTGTCCATACACAAACGCAGCATTTTTTCATTGCTGGCAAAGTTAACTCAATACACCGTGCATTTGTTACCAGCTTAAAGCACATATTTGAACTGTTATTTTGTATGAGCTGACACTTTTTCCTTCATGGTACCAGTAACTAAACTGCTACTGGATGTTATGGAGAGTTTTGCCATGACATGGTTTTATGCACTATTCAATGTATTTCTACTAGATCAGTTCAAAACAAAAGTACTGGATTTTTCATAGGTGCAATAAAAGATCTTAAAAAAAAGGTAAAGGGAAGAAGCAATGTGAATCAATGAAGTAATCCCTCCATCCTTGGAAACAGCAGAGAAGTGCTATTTGCCATTCCCTTGTAAGAATTCTGCATACATTGTGCTTCATTTCAATTCAATAAGATTCAGAAGATGTCAATTCTCAGAGCAAAGCTCTGGACTAGGTAGGTGCAAGGGGAAATGCTGAAGAACCATTTTTATAAACTAAGAGCTAAGAAGCACATTAGCTGAGTTATCTAAACTGCCATTTAATTAAAGACAGTCTGTCCCTGGTTTTAAACTCTAGAAGGGAGGGCACCCATTTGAAATATGAAGACTGAGGCTAATGCCCCTCTGTAATGGCTACTAGACATCAGCAGGGTGGTGCCTATTGTATCCTCTGGCTGTGATATGGAGTCACCCCTCTAAATCCCTTCCTAGCCCAGGATGTGGGATGTGGCGCAGAACATGTGGGAGGTGATCTGGTCTTGTGAAAGGATGCCTTCAGACATCTGAGCATCCAGACCTAGAGTGCTGTTGCAGCCCTTATGTAGATTTATATCATCAAATGCTGTTTCTACTCTCTAGCTGGTTTCCACTTTGGTTTCCGTATTATTTTAAGTCATTGGTGCTGGAAAGTTTGGCTTTGTCACAAAATACTGACCTCAGTATAACAGACACTGTGTGCAAAATATCCCCAATGAAGAGCACCCACGACTAATGTAAGTTAAATCTCAAACTACGCACCTCCTTAAATGTTGAATAAAATTCAGAAAAGCCCTACTTCAGCAACATCAGTGGAATTACAGTCATAGACGTCTATAGACCTCTCTAGCCATGTCAATGGTAACACAAACCAAAAGTAGCTGGAAGTTTGCACTTGAATTTTCCAGATGAAGAATGTCAATTTAATTGAACCCAGATTATACCAATAAGGAGAAATCCTAGACACCATTGAAAGCTGCACCCCCCAGCAGAGACAGTCTGCAGGAGATAAGGAATTCTTTTTGCTTGAACTTGGCCCATTTTCTTCCCTACTGTGATGAAATCCATGGCCAACCAACAGAGATGCAAGGAAGTTTC